>NW_026638154.1:0-36006 GCF_028554395.1 Pezoporus wallicus | reverse complement strand
CATCTATACAGACCCTCCCCATACAAACCCACTCCATAGCCCCTCACACCCCACATGCCCATCTATACAGACCCTCTCCATACAAACCCACCCCATAGCCCCCACCCACCCCATAGCCCCATCTCTATAGACCCTGCCCATACAGACCCCCCTACAGCCCCTCACACCCCATAGCCCCCCCCCCATATGCCCATCTATACAGACCCTCCCCATACAAACCCACCCCATAGCCCCCCCCACCCCACATGCCCATCTATACAGACCCTGCCCATACAAACCCACCCCATAGCCCCCCCCACCCCACATGCCCATCTATACAGACCCTCCCCATACAAACCCACCCCACAGCCTCCCCCCCCCAACACAGCCATCACCCACCCCATATCCCCCCCTCCCCAACCCCACACCCCCTCCATACCGGGTTGGCTGCGGTGCCGGTGCCCAGTGCCGGGGGTGCGCTGACGCGGGCGGTGTTGGTGGGGGGCGGCGTGGTCCTGCCGGTGGTGCCGGTGCCCGGTGCCCGCCCGTCGTGGCCCAGGCTGCGCCGGTTCACCTTGAGGTCCCGCTGCTTGCTGGGCACGTAAGCGTGGCGCAGGGAGAGCAGCACCGGCCCCGCCGTGCGCCCCGACACCCACTCCTCCGCCTCCATGGCGGGCTCGGGGCCCGCCGTGTCCGGGTACAGATCGTCCTGGAACAGGTCCGACTGCGGGGGGGGACATGGGGTGAGGGGGGCGCCCCAAGGGGAACCCGCACTGCGCCCCGCACCGGGAACCACGAACAGCCCCCGGTGTCCTGCACGGGGACCCCCAGCACTATGAATGGGGACTGAAACCCAGGGACCCCAAATGTCCTGCACGGGGACCCCCAGCACTATGAATGGGGACCTAAACACAGGGACCCCAATGTCCTGCATGGGGACCCCCAGCAGTATGAATGGGGACCTAAACACAGGGACCCCAATGTCCTGCATGGGGAACCCCAGCAGTATGAATGGGGACCTAAACACAGGGACCCCAAATGTCCTGCATGGGGACCCCCAGCAGTATGAATGGGGACTGAAACCCAGGGACCCCAATGTCCTGCATGGGGACCCCCAGCAGTATGAATGGGGATGGAAACCCAGGGACCCCAAATGTCCTGCATGGGGACCCCCAGCAGTATGAATGGGGACCTAAGCACAGGGACCCCAAATGTCCTGCATGGGGACCCCCAGCAGTATGAATGGGGACTGAAACCCAGGGACCCCAAATGTCCTGCATGGGGACCCCCAGCAGTATGAATGGGGACTGAAACCCAGGGACCCCAAATGTCCTGCATGGGGACCCCCAGCAGTATGAATGGCATGGAATGGGGACCTGAAACCCAGGGACCCCAAATGTCCTGCATGGGGACCCCCAGCAGTATGAATGGGGACTGAAACCCAGGGACCCCAAATGTCCTGCATGGGGACCCCCAGCAGTATGAATGGGGACCTAAACACAGGGACCCCAAATGTCCTGCACGGGGACCCCCAGCAGTATGAATGGGGACCTAAACACAGGGACCCCAAATGTCCTGCACGGGGACCCCCAGCAGTATGAATGGGGACTGAAACCCAGGGACCCCAAATGTCCCCAGGGACCCCAATGTCCTGCATGGGGACCCCCAGCAGTATGAATGGGGACTGAAACCCAGGGACCCCAAATGTCCTGCACGGGGACCCCCAGCAGTATGAATGGGGACTGAAACCCAGGGACCCCAAATGTCCTGCATGGGGACCCCCAGCAGTATGAATGGGGACTGAAACCCAGGGACCCCAAATGTCCTGCACGGGGACCCCCAGCAGTATGAATGGGGACCTGAAACCCAGGGACCCCAAATGTCCTGCACGGGGACCCCCAGCAGTATGAATGGGGACTGAAACCCAGGGACCCCAAATGTCCTGCACGGGGACCCCCAGCAATGAATGGGGACCTGAAACCCAGGGACCCCAAATGTCCTGCACGGGGACCCCCAGCAGTATGAATGGGGACTGAAACCCAGGGACCCCAAATGTCCTGCATGGGGACCCCCAGCAGTATGAATGGGGACTGAAACCCAGGGACCCCAAATGTCCTGCACGGGGACCCCCAGCAGTATGAATGGGGACCTAAACACAGGGACCCCAAATGTCCTGCATGGGGACCCCCAGCAGTATGAATGGGGACCTAAACACAGGGACCCCAAATGTCCTGCATGGGGACCCCCAGCAGTATGAATGGGGACCTAAACACAGGGACCCCAAATGTCCTGCACGGGGACCCCCAGCAGTATGAATGGGGACCTAAACCCAGGGACCCCAAATGTCCTGCACGGGGACCCCCAGCAGTATGAATGGGGACCTAAACACAGGGACCCCAAATGTCCTGCATGGGGACCCCCAGCAGTATGAATGGGAACAGAAACCCAGGGACCCCAAATGTCCTGCACGGGGACCCCCAGCAGTATGAATGGGGACCTAAACACAGGGACCCCAAATGTCCTGCATGGGGACCCCCAGCAGTAGGAATGGGGACTGAAACCCAGGGACCCCAAATGTCCTGCACGGGGACCCCCAGCAGTATGAATGGGGACCTAAACACAGGGACCCCAAATGTCCTGCACGGGGACCCCCAGCAGTATGAATGGGGACTGAAACCCAGGGACCCCAATGTCCTGCATGGGGACCCCCAGCAGTATGAATGGGGACTGAAACCCAGGGACCCCAAATGTCCTGCACGGGGACCCCCAGCAGTATGAATGGGGACCTAAACACAGGGACCCCAAATGTCCTGCATGGGGACCCCCAGCACTATGAATGGGGATGGAAACCCAGGGACCCCAAATGTCCTGCATGGGGACCCCCAGCAGTATGAATGGGGACTGAAACCCAGGGACCCCAAATGTCCTGCATGGGGACCCCCAGCAGTATGAATGGGGACTGAAACCCAGGGACCCCAAATGTCCTGCACGGGGACCCCCAGCAGTATGAATGGGGATGGAAACCCAGGGACCCCAAATGTCCTGCACGGGGACCCCCAGCAGTATGAATGGGGACTGAAACCCAGGGACCCCAAATGTCCTGCACGGGGACCCCCAGCAGTATGAATGGGGACCTAAACACAGGGACCCCAAATGTCCTGCATGGGGACCCCCAGCACTATGAATGGGGACCTAAACACAGGGACCCCAAATGTCCTGCACGGGGACCCCCAGCAGTATGAATGGGGACCTAAACACAGGGACCCCAAATGTCCTGCACGGGGACCCCCAGCACTATGAATGGGGACCTAAACCCAGGGACCCCAAATGTCCTGCATGGGGACCCCCAGCAGTATGAATGGGGACTGAAACCCAGGGACCCCAAATGTCCTGCACGGGGACCCCCAGCAGTATGAATGGGGACCTAAACCCAGGGACCCCAAATGTCCTGCACGGGGACCCCCAGCAGTATGAATGGGGACTGAAACCCAGGGACCCCAAATGTCCTGCACGGGGACCCCCAGCAGTATGAATGGGGACTGAAACCCAGGGACCCCAAATGTCCTGCATGGGGACCCCCAGCAGTATGAATGGGGACTGAAACCCAGGGACCCCAAATGTCCTGCATGGGGACCCCCAGCAGTATGAATGGGGACCTAAACACAGGGACCCCAAATGTCCTGCACGGGGACCCCCAGCAGTATGAATGGGGATGGAAACCCAGGGACCCCAAATGTCCTGCATGGGGACCCCCAGCACTATGAATGGGGACCTAAACCCAGGGACCCCAAATGTCCTGCATGGGGACCCCCAGCAGTATGAATGGGGACTGAAACCCAGGGACCCCAAATGTCCTGCACGGGGACCCCCAGCACTATGAATGGGGATGGAAACCCAGGGACCCCAAATGTCCTGCACGGGGACCCCCAGCAGTATGAATGGGGACTGAAACCCAGGGACCCCAAATGTCCTGCATGGGGACCCCCAGCAGTATGAATGGGGACCTAAACACAGGGACCCCAAATGTCCTGCACGGGGACCCCCAGCAGTATGAATGGGGACCTAAACACAGGGACCCCAAATGTCCTGCATGGGGACCCCCAGCAGTATGAATGGGGACTGAAACCCAGGGACCCCAAATGTCCTGCACGGGGACCCCCAGCAGTATGAATGGGGACCTAAACACAGGGACCCCAAATGTCCTGCACGGGGACCCCCAGCAGTATGAATGGGGACTGAAACCCAGGGACCCCAAATGTCCTGCACGGGGACCCCCAGCAGTATGAATGGGGACCTAAACACAGGGACCCCAAATGTCCTGCACGGGGACCCCCAGCAGTATGAATGGGGACCTAAACCCAGGGACCCCAAATGTCCTGCACGGGGACCCCCAGCAGTATGAATGGGGACCTAAACCCAGGGACCCCAAATGTCCTGCACGGGGACCCCCAGCACTATGAATGGGGACCTAAACACAGGGACCCCAAATGTCCTGCACGGGGACCCCCAGCACTATGAATGGGGACCTAAACACAGGGACCCCAAATGTCCGGCACGGGGACCCCCAGCAGTATGAATGGGGACCTAAACACAGGGACCCCAATGTCCTGCACGGGGAACCCCAGCACTATGAATGGGGACCTAAACCCAGGGACCCCAAATGTCCTGCACGGGGACCCCCAGCAGTATGAATGGGGATGGAAACCCAGGGACCCCAATGTCCTGCATGGGGACCCCCAGCAGTATGAATGGGGATGGAAACCCAGGGACCCCAAATGTCCTGCATGGGGACCCCCAGCAGTATGAATGGGGACCTAAGCACAGGGACCCCAAATGTCCTGCATGGGGACCCCCAGCACTATGAATGGGGATGGAAACCCAGGGACCCCAAATGTCCTGCATGGGGACCCCCAGCAGTATGAATGGGGACCTAAATACAGGGACCCCCATCCAGCCCCCGATGTCCTGCTCGGGGACCCCCAGCAGTATGAATGGGGACCTACACCCAGGTAACCCCAAACAGCCCCCCCGGGGACCCCCATCCGGCCACCATATCCTGACCAGGGACCCCCATCAGTGCACTTCGGGACCCCAAGAGCCAGGCACTGTGTTATACCCAGGGACCCCATACAGCACCCATAGGGACCTGCACCCAGGGACCCCCATCCAGCCCCCATTAACTCCATAGGGACCCCTATCAGTGCACTTGGGGGCCCCAAGACCCATGCACTGTGTTATACCCAGGGACCCCAAACAGCACCCACAGGGACCCCCAAACAGCCCCCATTAACTCCATAAGGATCCCCATCAGTGCACTTGGGGCCCCCAAGACCCATGCACTGTTACACCCAGGGACCCCATACAGCACCCATAGGGACCTCCACCCCAGCACCCCCAAACAGCTCCCATTAACTCCATAGGGACCCCATCAGTGCACTTGGGGACCCCAAGACACATGCACTGTGTTAACTCCATAGGGACCCCATCAGTGCACTTGGGGACCCCAAGACACATGCACTGTGTTATACCCAGGGACCCCATACAGTACCCATAAGGACCCCCATCCAGCCCCCATTAACTCCATAGGGACCCCATCAGTGCACTTGGGGACCCCATAACCATCCTGACTGGGGACCCCAAAACCCAGGCACAGTGTTATACCCAGGGACCCCATCCAGCACCCATAAGGACCCCCCCCAAACAGCCCCCGTTAACTAAATAGGGGCCCCTATCAGTGCACTTGGGGACCCCATAACCAGCCTGACTGGGGACCCCAGGCGCCAGGCACAGTGTTATACCCAGGGACCCCCATCCAGCCCCCATTAACTCCATAGGGACCCCTATCAGTGCACTTGGGGACCCCAAGACCCATGCACTGTTATACCCAGGGACCCCATACAGCACCCATAGGGACCCCCAAACAGCCCCCATTAACTCCATAGGGCCGCCCATCAGTACACTTGGGGACCCCAAGAGCCATGCACTGTGTTACATCCAGGGACCCCAAACAGCACCCATAGGGACCCCCACCCAGGCACCCCCATTAACTGCCCAGGCACCCCCATCAGTGCACTTGGGGACCCCAAGACCCATGCACTGTTACACCCAGGGACCCCATACAGCACCCACAGGGACCCCCAAACAGCCCCCATTAACTCCATAAGGATCCCCATCAGTGCACTTGGGGACCCCAAGACCCATGCACTGTTACACCCAGGGACCCCATACAGCACCCATAGGGACCTCCACCCAGGCACCCCCAAACAGCTCCCATTAACTCCATAGGGACCCCCATCAGTGCACTTGGGGACCCCAAGACCCCCCAAACAGGCCCCATTAACTCCATAGGGACCCCCATCAGTGCACTTGGTGACCCCAAGACTCATGCAGTGTTATACCCAGGGACCCCATACAGCACCCACAGGGGCCCCTACCCAGCCCCCATTAACTCCATAGAGACCCCATCAGTGCACTTGGGGGACCCCAAAACCATCCTGACTGGGGACCCCAAAACCTAGGCACAGTGTTATACCCAGGGACCCCATACAGCACCCATAAGGACCCCATCCAGCCCCCATTAACTCCATAGGGACCCCATCAGTGCACTTGGGGACCCCAAGACCCATGCACTGTTACACCCAGGGACCCCATACAGCACCCATAGGGACCCCCACCAGTGCACTCGGGGCTTTCCCCCCCCATTCCCCAACATGGGGTGCTCCCCCCCCTTCCCCACCGACCTTCCTCGGCACCGTCATGACGATGGGCTCACACTTGCGCTCATGGAGCTTGTAGAACCTATGGCGATGGGGACCAAGGGGGTTCCCTGGTGTGAACGGGGGGGTCCCCCTGTGTCGTGTCCCCCCCCCTCCCCGCCCCACGGCTGCCCCATCGCCCACCTGGCGATCTCGCACTTGCTGACGTCCAACCCGCGCTTGGGCATCCAGCCCATGCCCCGCTGCGGCTCCTTGCTGGTGAAGGTGTTGAGGAAGTGGATGTAGGGAGGCTCCTCCGTGATCTCGAAGTACCGGATGCTCGAGTCCCCCTGGGAACGCGGCGTTATTGGGGGGCTGGGACCATAGGTGGGGGGCAAAGAGGGGGTTTTGGGGGGTCCTTACCTTGCCGCACACATAGACCACGTTGGTGTCGGGGTCATAGAAAGGCAGCAGAGCCCCGTTGCTGGAGTCCAGCTCCTGCAGCCCCATGGGCTCGTCCAGGTTCTCCTGTGGGGCAGCGCGTGAGCCCTATGGGGAGGAGGGGGTCCCGTCGTGTCCCCCCCACTCCGGGTGCTCCTCACCAGGTCCCACAGCGCCAGCTGCCGCTCGCTCATGCGGCTGAAGCCGGTGGTGAAGATCTTGCCGTCGGCCAAGAAGATGGCTCGCATGGGGCGAGCCCCCTCGTGGGCCCTCTCCTTCTCCTATGGGGTGGGGGGGACACGACGGGGTCAGCAGCACCCCATAGGGCACCCATGGGGCATGGACGATAATGAGGTCAGCAGCACCCCACAGGGCACCCATGGGGCATGGATGACAGCGGGGTCAGCAGCACCCCATAGGGCACCCATGGGGCATGATGAAGGATGACAATAGGGTCAGCAGCACCCCATAGGGCACCCATGGGGTATGGATGCCAATGGGGTCAGCACCACCCCACAGGGCACCCATGGAGCATGGATGACTACAGGGTCAGCAGCACCCCATAGGGCAGCCACGGAGCATGGATGACAACGGGGTCAGCAGCACCCCATAGGGCACGGATGATAATGAGGTCAGCAGCACCCCATAGGGCACCCATGGAGCATGAATGACAACAGGGTCAGCAGCACCCCATAGGGCACCCATGGAGCATGGATGACGACGGGGTCAGCAGCACCCCACAGGGCACCCCCGGGGCACGATGCAGGATGCGGGCACCGCTGTGGGACGCCCCCATGAGGATGCCAGGGACCCATTGGGACCCAAGGTGTGTGTTTGGGGGGGGTCACTCACGGCCACCACGGTGCCGCGGCGCGGGTCGACCACGCGGACGCTCTTGTCCTTGCAGGCGGTGCAGAAGCGGGCGCCGTCGCGGCTCCAGCTCACGCTGTAGATGAGGTCCGGGTGCAGCCCGTCCAGGCGGTAGAGCTCCTCCGCCGTGCCCACGTTCCAGATGAGCACCACGTTGTCGCAGCCTTGGCGACCGCATTTGGGGTCACCCCCATCCCCGGTAGACCCACAGCCCCATACACCCCCCCGGTACCCCCGTACCGGCGCTGAGCAGCACGTTGCGGGCAGTGGGGTGCCAGGCGATGATGCCCACGCGCTTGGAGTGCCCCTCGAGCATCACCACCGGCTCCGTCAGAGGTTGGCTCAGGCCGCCCTCCGGGATCTGCCAGACCTATGGGGACAGCGAAGGCCACAGAATGGGGATGGCACGCACACCCCACACCCCCATCCTCCCCCCTTTTCCCCTCACCATAACGGTGCAGTCCTCGGAGCCGCTGGCGATGACGCGGTCGTTGTGGGGACACCAATCGATGTCCAGCACGGGGCCCGTGTGCCCGCACACCGTGGGGTAGGACTTGTCGATGCGGCCGGTCTGCGGCCACGGGGACATGAGGATTGGGGTTGGGGTCCCCGCTGAATCCCATCCCCGCTCCCGCTCCCGCTCCCACCTTGTGCAAGGGGAGCACGAGGAAGGCGCCGCCGCCGCTGGCCTCCACGATGATGGCCACGAAGGAGGGGTTGACGGCGCAGAAGGTGCTGTCCCAGGTGACGCGGGACACGCGGATGTCGTCGTAGCACTGCTCCGTCTTCACCGGCTGCCCGAACACGTGCCGGAACTTGCTCTGCCGAACCACCTTCCGGAAGGACATGGCTGGGGAAAATGGGGAGCACCCAGCATGAGCGCCCCAGGGATGTGGGACCCGCTATGGGGTTGTGCGGTCCCGTCCCCATCCCTGCATCCGCTCCCCGCCCCGGGTAAAGGGCGGCTCGGCTCCGCCCCGAGCGGGAAGAGGGAGCTGCCCTGTGCCCGTCGGGCAAAGGGATCTGCCCTGCCCCGTGGTGTGGGGCTGGGGGACAGGGAGGGGCATTGGGGGGGGGGGGGCAATGGGGAGAGAAAGGGGAGGAGTGTGGGGTGATGGGATGGGGGGGTCCTGGGGGGTTATGGGGATGGGGATGGAGACAGGGCCAGGGGATGGGGACAGAAAGGAGGGCAGGTATGGCCTGTCAGGATGGGGATGGGATGGGATGGGATGGGATGGGATGGGATGGGATGGGATGGGATGGGATGGGATGGGATGGGATGGCCCCACTGGGTAAGGGGATGGAGATAAGGATAGGGGATGGGGTCAGAAAGGAGGGCAGGTATGGCCTGTCAGGATGGGGATGGGATGGGATGGGATGGGATGGGATGGGATGGGACGGGACGGGACGGGATGGGATGGGATGGCCCCACTGGGTTAAGGGGATGGAGATAAGGATAGGGGATGGGGACAGAAAGGAGGGCAGGTATGGTCTGTCAGGATGGGGATGGGATGGCCCCACTGGGTAAGGGGATGGGGATGGGATGGGGGTGGCCCCACTGGGTTAAGGGGATTGAGATAAGGATAGGGGATGGGGACAGAAAGGAGGGCAGGTATGGTCTGTCAGGATGGGGATGGGATGGGATGGCCCCACTGGGTAAGGGGATGGGGATGGAGATGGGGACAGGGGATGGGGTGGCCTCCCTGGGTTAAGGGGATGGAGATGAGGATAGGGGATAGGGACAAGGAATGGGGACAGGGATGGCCCTGCTGGGTAAGAATATGGGGACAGGCTAAGGGGTGAGCCCACTCCGTAAAGGGACAGGCATGGGAATGGGGTCAAGTATGAGGAGGAGGTGGCCTCTCTGAGTAAAGGAACAGGGATAAGAATGAGGACAGGGGATGGGAATGGGGACAGGGATGGGGCAGAGAATGGGGACAGGGATGGGGTGGCCCCACTGTGTAAGGGGACAGGGATGGGACAGGGATGGGACAGGGATGGGGTGTCCTCACTGTGTAAGGGGACAGGGATGGGATAGGGATGGGGACAGGGATGGGGTGGCCTCACTGTGTAAGGGGACAGGGATGGGGACAGGGATGGGGACAGGGATGGGACAGGGATGGGGACAGGGATGGGGTGTCCTCACTGTGTAAGGGGACAGGGATGTGGGGACAGGGATGGGGACAGGGATGGGACAGGGATGGGGACAGGGATGGGGACAGGGATGGGATGGGCACAGGTAAATTGTAATGGATGGGGACAGGGATGGGGACAGGGATGGGATGGCCTCACTGTGTAAGGGTACAGGGATGGGGTGGCCTCACTGTGTAAGGGTACAGGGATGGGACAGGGATGGGGACAGAGAATGAGGACAGGGATGGGTTGGCCCCACTGTGTAAGGGGACAGGGATGGGGACAGGGATGGGACAGGGATGGGACAGGGATGGGGACAGGGATGGGGACAGGGATGGGACAGGGATGGGACGGGGATGGGGACAGGGATGGGGTGTCCTCACCGTGTAAGGAAACAGGAATGCAAATGAGGATGGGATGGGGACAGGGAATGGGGACAGGGATGGGGACAGGGATGGGGACAGGGATGGGGACAGGGAATGGGGACAGGGATGGGGACAGGGATGGGGTGTCCTCACCGTGTAAGGAAACAGGAATGCAAATGAGGATGGGATGGGGACAGGGAATGGCGACAGGGAATGGGGACAGGGATGGGGACAGGGATAGGGACAGGGAATGGCGACAGGGATGGGACAGGGATGGGACAGGGATGGGGACAGGGATGGGGTGTCCTCACCGTGTAAGGAAACAGGAATGCAAATGAGGATGGGATGGGGACAGGGAATGGCGACAGGGAATGGGGACAGGGATGGGGACAGGGAATGGGGACAGGGATGGGGACAGGGATGGGGACAGGGATGGGACAGGGATGGGGACAGGGATGGGGACAGGGATGGGACAGGGATGGGGACAGGGATGGGGACAGGGATGGGATGGGGACAGGGACATTGGATTGGATGGGGACAGGGATGGGGACATGGGATGGGTACAGGGATGAGGACAGGGATGGGGACAGGGATGGGGTGTCCTCACCGTGTAAGGAAACAGGAATGCAAATGAGGATGGGATAGGGACAGGGAATGGCGACAGGGATGGGACAGGGATGGGACAGGGATGGGGACAGGGATGGGGTGTCCTCACCGTGTAAGGACACAGGAATGCAATTGAGGTTGGGATGGGGACAGGGATTGGCGACAGGGAATGGGGACAGGGATGGGGACAGGGAATGGGGACAGGGATGGGACAGGGATGGGGACAGGGATGGGGACAGGGATGGGACAGGGATGGGGACAGGGATGGGGACAGGGAATGGGGACAGGGAATGGGGACAGGGATGGGACAGGGATGGGGACAGGGATGGGGACAGGGATGGGGACAGGGAATGGGGACAGGGATGGGGACAGGGATGGGGACAGGGATGGGGACAGGGATGCGGACAGGGATGGGGACAGGGATGAGGACAGGGATGGGGACAGGGAAGGGGACAGGGAGGGGGCCAGGGATGGGACAGGGATGGGGACAGGGATGGGGACAGGGATAGGGACAGGGGTGGGGACAGGGATGGTGACAGGGATGGGGACAGGGATGGGGACAGGGGTGGGGACAGGGATGGGGACAGGGATGGGGACAGGGATGGGGACAGGGATGGGGACAGGGATGGGACAGGGATGGGGACAGGGATGCGGACAGGGATGGGGACAGGGATGGGACAGGGAATGGGGACAGGGATGGGACAGGGATGGGGACAGGGATGCGGACAGGGATGGGGACAGGGATGCGGACAGGGATGGGGACAGGGATGGGGACAGGGATGGGGACAGGGATGGGGACAGGGAATGGGGACAGGGATGGGGACAGGGAATGGGGACAGGGATGGGGACAGGGACAAGGGATGGGGACAGGGCACGGGACGGCCCCACCGTGTAGGGGGCCAGGGACGGGGCCGGGGGGACCCCGCTGGGTCAGGCTGGGGCTGGGGACCCCCGGGAAGGAGACCGGGGGGTACCCGGGGGACAGGGATGGGGCCGGGGCCGTCGCTCCGGATGCGGGTCCGCCCCCCCCCATTGCCCCGGTCCCGCACGGGGGGGGTCGGTCCCGCACTCACCGGGGCCGGGGGGGGGCAGCGGCGGCGGCGGCAGCGCGGGCGGGGGCGGGGGCAGGAAGTGAGCGGGGCCGGACCGCACCGCGCATGCGCCACGGAACGGAGGGGGGGGGGGGGGGGGGGAACCGGGGGAGGAGCGGGACCGGGAGGGGGCGGGACCGGGGGGCAAAGGGGGCGGGACCCGCAACTGGGATGGGGGGGAACCGGGAGGGGCTTATGGGGCTACTGATGGGGGGTGGCGATGGGGGGCACCGGGGTGGGGATGGGTGATACAGGGGTGATGATGGGTGACATCGGGGTGGTGATGGGTGACATCGGGGTGGTGATGGGTGACATCGGGGTGGTGATGGGTGATACCGGGGTGGCGATGGGTGACACCGGGGTGGTGATGGGTGACATCGGGGTGGTGATGGGTGATACCGGGGTGGCGATGGGTGATACCGGGGTGGTGATGGGTGACATCGGGGTGGTGATGGGTGACATCGGGGTGGTGATGGGTGATACCGGGGTGGTGATGGGTGACACCGGGGTGGTGATGGGTGATACCGGGGTGGTGATGGGTGACACCGGGGTGGTGATGGGTGACACCGGGGTGGTGATGGGTGACATCGGGGTGGTGATGGGTGACACCGGGGTGGTGATGTGTGACACCGGGGTGATGATGGGTGACACCGGGGTGGTGATGGGTGACACCGGGGTGATGATGGGTGATACAGGGGTGATGATGGGTGACACCGGGGTGGGGATGTGTGACACCGGAGGCACAGTGTGAGGTGACACCGGGGTGATGGATGGCACGGAGATGGCAGCGGCGGCCGGCATGGGGGTGACAGTGGTGGACGGCATAGGGATAACGGTGGGCAGCACAGGGGTGATGGTGGTGGGTGGCACTCGGGTGGCAGTGGGTGACACTGGGGTGATAGCAGTGGGTGACACTGGGTTGGTAATGGCAAGTGGCACAGTGGTGGCAGTGGGTGGCACAGCACTGCCAATGGCGGGTGCCACAGTGGCAGCGGGTGACCCAGTGGTGGCAGTGAGTGCCACAGCGGTGACGGTGGCGAGTGGCACAGCAGTGGCTGCAGGTGATGCAGCAGTGTCGGTGGTGAATGCAGTGGCAGTGGATGCCATATGGGTGCTGGTGGTGGATGCAGTGGCAGTGGATGCCATATGGGTGCCAGTGGTGGATGCAGTGGCAGTGGATGCCATACAGGTGCTGGTTTTGGATGCAGTGGCAGTGGATGCCATAGGGGTGCCAGTGGTGGATGCAGTGGCAGTGGCTGCCATAGCGGTCCCGGTGGTGGATGCAGTGGCAGTGGATGCCATAGCAGTGCCAAGGGTGGATGCAGTGGCAGTGGATGCCATACGGATGCCGGCAGTGGATGCAGTGGCAGCGGATGCCATAGGGATGCCGGCGGTGGATGCAGTGGCAGGGGATGCCATAGCAGTGCCAGTGGTGGATGCAGTGGCAGCGGATGCCATAGGGATGCCGGTGGTGGATGCAGTGGCAGCGGATGCCATAGGGATGCCGGCGGTGGATGCCATAGGGATGCCGGCGGTGGATGCCATAGGGATGCCGGCAGTGGATGCAGTGGCAGCGGATGCCATAGGGATGCCGGCGGTGGATGCCATAGGGATGCCGGCGGTGGATGCCATAGGGATGCCGGCGGTGGATGCAGTGGCAGCGGATGCCATAGGGATGCCTGCGGTGGATGCCATAGGGATGCCGGTGGTGGATGAAGTGGCAGCGGATGCCATAGGGATGCCTGCGGTGGATGCCCCCGCGGTGGCAGCGGATGACTCCCCGGGTACCACGGCCGCCCCGAGGGCGCGCAGGGCGCGGGCAGCGCAGTGGCAGGCGCGGGTGCCGAGCAGGAGGTAGAGGCAGGGGTTGAGGCAGCTGCTGAGGTTGAAGGCGAGCCCCAGCGGGTAGAGGAGGTGCTCGGGGGCCGGGGGGCCCAGCAGCACGGCGAGCTGCGCGGCTTGGAACGGGAGGTGCAGCCCCACGTAGGCGCTCAGCGTGGCCCCCACGATGCACTGGAACCGCGTGGCGGGGCGGCCGCGGGGCCTGCGCCGGCACCGCACCAGCACCAGCGCCGCGCCGTGGCTCAGCACCACGACGGCGAAGGGCAGGAGCCCCTCCAGCAGCACCTCGAGCCAGCGCAGCGGCACCTCCCAGGCTCCCCGCTCGCTGCGGCACACGGAGAAGCCCGGCAGCGCCTCCTCCGTTACCGACAGCGCAGCCTCCGGGATGCCGCAGCCGCCGGCCAGCAGCCAGGCACCGGCGCACAGCGCCGCCGGTAAGCGAAGGCCGGCCGGCGGCAGCGGTACCAGAACGGGACGGCCACCAGCAAGCAGCGGTCCAGGCTGATGGCAGCCAGCAGGAAGAGGCTGCTGTAGTAGCCCAGCGCGTAGAGGAACTGATGGAGGCGGCAGCAGTGCGCGTCCAGCAGCCACCGGTAGTCGTTGGCCGCCGACCAGATCTGCAGCAAGGAGTTGCTGAGGAAGAGGAAGTCGGAGGCGGCCAAGCCGAAGATGAAGGCGGCCAAACCGCGGCACCGCAGCCGCCAGCCCGTCAGCCACAGGGTGACGGCGTTGGCCGGGAGCCCCAGCACGGCGCAGGCCACCAGGAGATGGGTGTCCCACCATAGGGCATCGTAGGGCGGCAGGGTCGGGGTGGGCAGCACGGTGCCGTTCCACGGCTCCATCGGCCCGGTTCTATGGGCAGCAGGGGGGTGTCTCAGGTGTGGGGTGTCAACCACGCCGGCGTCACCCCTCCGGTGTCATCCCTTCTGGTGTCACCTCCACCCCGTGTCATCCCCAATGGTGGTACCCCAAGCCCATCCCATGTCACCGCAGCACCACACAGGCCCCAGACCCACAGCAGCCTGGTTTTCCCCTGCCCTACCATCATTTTGGGGCGTCCCCCCCTCCATGTCCTGTGGCATCCTTGTCCCCTATTGGCGGTATCACCCCATCATGCCATTGAGCCTGGAGATACCCCACGCCAGGGGTCCAAGACCCCACCAGCTCCTACACTGGGGTTCAAGGGGGGTAAAGAGTGTAGGACCTACCTCAATGGTGGGAAGAGCTCGGGAGAGGCAGCGGATGGGGGGCACCCGGTTATGGGGTGTCCTCTGTGTGTGTGTGTGACAGTGGGAGGAGCCGCAGTGTCCCCACAATGGCATCTCTGATGCGCTGGCTTCCTGCTGCCACCCGCCCTATGTGATGGTATCAGGGACATGGGGGGACAGCCCGGGCCTGCCTTGTCACAGCCCTGCTGGGGACATGGTGGGGACACGGGGGAGAGCGATGGGGACACGGGTTGGGGACGTGAGTGCTGGGGGCACTGGTGGTGGCCATGGGGGGCCAGCGCTAGGGATGTGGGTCTTGTCCTCATAGGATTGTCTCCCATGGGAGATTCCCCCAGTGGTGCATGTCCCCGTGGCACTGTCCCCCGTGGCAGATGGTGACCATGGGGTGTCCCCACTGGGGCCATGGGTTGGTGCTGGGGCCATGGATGGTGTCCATGGGGTGTCCCCACACTGGGACCATGGGTTGGTGCTGGGGGCATGGATGGTGTCCATGGGGTGTCCCCACACTGGGACCATGGGTTGGTGCTGGGGGCATGGATGGTGTCCATGCGGAGTCCCATTGAAGCCATGGATGGTGTCTATGGGGTGTCCCCACTGGGGCCATAGGTTGGTGATGGGGCCATGGATGGTGTCCATGGGGAGTCCCATTGAAGCCATGGATGGTGCCTATGGGGTGTCCCCACTGGGGCCATGGGTTGGTGCTGGGGACATGGATGGTGTCCATGGGGTGTCCCCACTGGGGCCATGGGTTGGTGCTGGGGCCATGGATGGTGTCCATGGGGTGTCCCCACTGGGGCCATGGGTTGGTGCTGGGGACATGGATGGTGTCCATGGGGAGCCCCATTGGGGCCATGGATGGTGTCCATGGGGTGTCCCATTGAGGCCATGGATGGTGTCTATGGGGTGTCCCCACTGTTGCCATGGGTTGGTGCTGGGGCCATGGATGGTGTCTATGAGGGGTCCCCACTGTTGCCATGGGTTGGTGCTGGGGCCATGGATGGTGTCCATGGGGTGTCCCCACTGGGGCCATGGGTTGGTGCTGGGGCCATGGATGGTGTCTATGGGGTGTCCCATTGAGGCCATGGATGGTGTCTATGGGGTGTCCCCACTGTTGCCATGGGTTGGTGCTGGGGACATGGATGGTGTCTCTGGGGGTCCCCATTGGGGCCATGGATGGTGCCCACGGGGAGTCCCCATTGGGTCAGAGCCAGCACGGGGTGACCCCAGGACAGGTACCGGGGTCCCAGCAGCGCCGGGGGCGCCGTGGCCGTGGGGCAGGTCCCGGTGCCCGTTTCTTGCCGTTAATCCCCGTTAATTGGCTTTGCAGCCCCCGGGCACACGGGAGGAGGAGGAGGACGGGGGGGGCACCGGGGGTAAGAGGATTTCCTGCTCCCTCTTAAGGCTCGGTCCTCGCCCGGCGCTGCTCCTGCCCAGCGGCCCCGATGCCGCGCAGCCGAGGGGACAAGGGGACCCCCAAGGGCACGGGAAAGGACGGGGACAAAACCGCCCCCCCCCGGCCCCCCGAGGACGGCGGCAGCCGGAGCCCAGGGGCCGAGCCCCGGCACAGCGGGCACGGGCACCGGAGCGGGCGGAAGGGAGCCGGGGACCCCCATGCGGCCGCCGCCAAAACGTATTCGCCCTTCCTGAACACGGTGTTCGGCAAGGTGGGGGCAAGGGGGCGGGAGGGGGGCGAGGGGGAGCGGGGGGGATGTAGGGATGAGGTTGGGATGCTGTGGGATCATTGGGATGGAGGGGACGTGGGGATGAGGTTGGGATGCTGTGGGATCATTGGGATGGAGGGGATGTGGGGATGAGGTTGGGATGCTCTGGGATCATTGGGATGGAGGGGATGTGGGGATGAGGTTGGGGATGCTCTGGGATCATTGGGATGAAGGGGACGTGGGGATGAGGTGGGGATGCGCTGGGATCATTGGGATGGAGGGGACGTGGGGATGAGGTGGGGATGCGCTGGGATCATTGGGATGGAGGGGACGTGGGGATGAGTTTGGGGATGCTCTGGGATCATTGGGATGAAGGGGACACAGGGATGAGGTTGGGGATGCTCTGGGATCCCAGGGATGGAGGGGACACAGGGATGAGGTTGGGGATGCTCTGGGATCATTGGGATGGAGGGGATGTGGGGATGAGGTTGGGGATGCTCTGGGATCATTGGGATGAAGGGGACACGGGGATGAGGTTGGGGATGCTCTGGGATCATTGGGATGGAGGGGACGTGGGGATGAGGTGGGGATGCTCTGGGATCAGTGGGATGGAGGGGACGTGGGGATGAGGTTGGGGATGCTCTGGGATCCCAGGGATGGAGGGGATGTGGGGATGAGGTTGGGGATGCTCTGGGATCATTGGGATGAAGGGGACACAGGGATGAGGTTGGGGATGCTCTGGGATCATTGGGATGGAGGGGACGTGGGGATGAGGTTGGGGATGCTCTGGGATCCCAGGGATGGAGGGGATGTGGGGATGAGGTTGGGATGGTCCTGGACCATGGGGATGGAGGGACATGGGGATGAGGTTGGGATGCTCTGGGATCATTGGGATGGAGGGGACGTGGGGATGAGGCTGGGGATGCTCTGGGATCATTGGGATGGAGGGGACGTGGGGATGAGGTTGGGGATGCTCTGGGATCATTGGGATGGAGGGGACGTGGGGATGAGGTTGGGGATGCTCTGGGATCATTGGGATGGAGGGGACGTGGGGATGAGGTTGGGATGCTCCTGGACCATGGGGATGGAGGGGACATGGGGATGAGGTTGGGATGCTCTGGGATCATTGGGATGAAGGGGACCCGGGGATGAGGTTGGGGATGCTCTGGGATCATTGGGATGAAGGGGACACGGGGATGAGGTTGGGGATGCTCTGGGATCATTGGGATGGAGGGGACGTGGGGATGAGGTTGGGGATGCTCTGGGATCATTGGGATGAAGGGGACGTGGGGATGAGGTTGGGGATGCTCTGGGATCATTGGGATGGAGGGGACGTGGGGATGAGGTTGGGGATGCTCTGGGATAATTGGGATGGAGGGGACGTGGGGATGAGGTTGGGATGCTCCTGGACCATGGGGATGGAGGGGACATGGGGATGAGGTTGGGATGCTCTGGGATCATTGGGATGAAGGGGACACGGGGATGAGGTTGGGGATGCTCTGGGATCATTGGGTTGGAGGGGACGTGGGGATGAGGTTGGGGATGCTCTGGGATCATTGGGATGGCGGGGACGTGGGGATGAGGTTGGGGATGCTCTGGGATCATTGGGATGAAGGGGACACGGGGATGAGGTTGGGGATGCTCTGGGATCATTGGGATGGAGGGGACGTGGGGATGAGGTTGGGGATGCTCTGGGATCATTGGGATGGAGGGGACGTGGGGATGAGGTTGGGGATGCTCTGGGATCATTGGGATGAAGGGGACACAGGGATGAGGTTGGGGATGCTCTGGGATCATTGGGATGGAGGGGACACGGGGATGAGGTTGGGGATGCTCTGGGATCATTGGGATGGAGGGGACGTGGGGATGAGGTTGGGATGCTCTGGGATCATTGGGATGAAGGGGACACAGGGATGAGGTTGGGGATGCTCTGGGATCCCTGGGATGAAGGGGACGTGGGGATGAGGTTGGGGATGCTCTGGGATCATTGGGATGGAGGGGACGTGGGGATGAGGTTGGGGATGCTCTGGGATCATTGGGATGAAGGGGACACGGGGATGAGGTTGGGGATGCTCTGGGATCATTGGGATGAAGGGGGCACGGGGATGAGGTTGGGGATGCTCTGGGATCATTGGGATGAAGGGGACACGGGGATGAGGTTGGGGATGCTCTGGGATCATTGGGATGGAGGGGACGTGGGGATGAGGTTGGGGATGCTCTGGGATCATTGGGATGGAGGGGACGTGGGGATGAGGTTGGGGATGCTCTGGGATCATTGGGATGAAGGGGGCACGGGGATGAGGTTGGGGATGCTCTGGGATCATTGGGATGGAGGGGACGTGGGGATGAGGTTGGGGATGCTCTGGGATCATTGGGATGGAGGGGACGTGGGGATGAGGTTGGGGATGCTCCTGGACCCCCGGCGTGGGTGCTGGGCCAGCGCAGGGCCCCGGGGCCACCCCTGGGGAGGGGGCAGGGGGAGCTCTGCAGGGGGACGGGCGCTGCTCCCCCTCCCCAGGGTCCCAAATCCCCCCCAGCAGCACCCATGGGTGCCGGGCAGGTGCGGGGGGGGGGGCGGGAGGAGGGGCCCCGGGGCAAGGCTTTGCTCCAATCCCGTTAATCCCTCCCGCGGGGCTAATTCTGACCCAGCACGGGGAAGGTGACGGGGGGGGGGGAATAGGGGGGGGTGGTGCTGAGCCGGGGCTGAGGCTGGCCCCATCCCCCCCCGTGTGTGGCCGGTTCAGGAGCGGGAGCTGTCACCGGAGGAGCTGGATGGTGAGAGGGGACCGGGGGCACGGGGGGGCACGGGACATGGGGGGCAATGGGGCTATGGGGACATGACTATGGAGGGGTGTCCCATAGGGTGCAGTGCAATGGGGATGGGAGCCATAGAGGGCTCTGACGTGGGGTCAATGGTGCTATGGGGACATGACTATGGAGGGGTGTCCCATAGGGTGCAGTGCCATGGGGATGGGTGCCATGGATGGGTCTCCCATAGGGCACAGTGCAATAGGGATGGGCACCATAAAGGGCTCTGATGTGTGGGACAATGGTGCTATGGGGACATGCACTATGGAGGGGTGTCCCATAGGGTGTCAGTGCCATGGGGATGGGCGCCATAGAGGGCTCTGCCATGGGGGACAATGGTGCTATGGGGAGATGCATCATGGAGGGGTTTCCCATAGGGTGGCAGTGCCATGGGGATGGGTGCCATAGAGGGCTCTGCCATGGGGGACAATGGGGCTATGGGGACATGACTATGGAGGGGTGTTCCATAGGGTGTCAGTGCCATGGGGATGGGAGCCATAGACGGCTCTGCCATGGGGGACAATGGTGCCATGGGGAGATGCACCATGGAGGGGTGTCCCATAGGGTGCAGTGCCATGGGGATGGGTGCCATGGATGGGTCTCCCATAGGGCACAGTGCAATAGGGATGGGCACCATAAAGGGCTCTGATGTGTGGGACAATGGTGCTATGGGGACATGCACTATGGAGGGGTGTCCCATAGGGTGTCAGTGCCATGGGGATGGGCGCCATAGAGGGCTCTGCCATGGGGGGACAATGGTGCTATGGGGACGTGCACTATGGAGAGGCAGTGCAATGGGGATGGGTGCCATAGAGGGCTCTGCCATGGGGGACAATGGTGCCATGGGGAGATGCACCATGGAGGGGTGTCCCATAGGGTGGCAGTGCAATGGGGATGGGCGCCATAGAGGGCTCTGACGTGGGGACAATGGTGCTATGGGGACATGAAATATGGAGGGGTGTCCCATAGGGTGCAGTGCAATGGGGATGGGTGCCATGGATGGGTCTCCTATAGGGTGTACTGCAATGGGGATGGGCACCATCGATGGATCCCCTATAGGGTGCAGTGCAATGGGGATGGGCACCATGGATGGATCCCCTATAGGGTGCAGTGCAATGGGGATAGGCAACATAGTGGGCTCTGCCATGGGGGACAATGGTGCCATGGTGACATGCGCTATGGAGGGGTGTCCCATAGGGTGGCAGTACCATGGGGCTGGGTGCCATAGAGGGCTCTGCCATGGGGGACAATGGTGCTATGGGGAGATGCACCATGGAGGGGTGTCCATAGGGTGCAGTGCAATGGGGATGGGCGCCATGGATGGATCCCCTATAGGGTGCAGTGCAATAGGGATGCGTGCCATAGAAGGCTCTGCCATGGGGGACAATGGTGCTATGGGGACATGACTATGGAGGGGCAGTGCCATGGGGATGGGCGCCATAGAGGGCTCTGCCATGGGGGACAATGGTGGTATGGGGACATGAAATATGGAGGGGTGTCCCATAGGGTGTCAGTGCCATGGGGACGGGTGCCATAGAGGGCTCTGCCATGGGGGACAATGGTGCCACGGGGACATGAAATATGGAGGGGTCTCCCATAGGGTGTCAGTGCCATGGGGATGGGTGCCATGGATGGGTCTCCCATAGGGCACAGTGCAATAGGGATGGGCACCATAAAGGGCTCTGATGTGTGGGACAATGGTGCTATGGGGACATGCACTATGGAGGGGTGTCCCATAGGGTGTCAGTGCCATGGGGATGGGCGCCATAGAGGGCTCTGCCATGGGGAACAATGGTGCTATGGGGACATGAAATATGGAGGGGTGTCCCATAGGGTGCAGTGCAATGGGGATGGGCGCCATGGATGGATCCCCTATAGGGTGCAGTGCAATAGGGATGCGTGCCATAGAAGGCTCTGCCATGGGGGACAATGGTGCTATGGGGACATGCACTATGGAGGGGTGTCCCATAGGGTGCAGTGCAATGGGGATGGGTGCCATAGAGGGCTCTGCCATGGGGGACAATGGTGCCATGGGGAGATGCACCATGAATGGATCTCCCATAGGGTGCAGTGCAATGGGAATAGGCACCATGAATGGATCTCCCATGGGGGACAGTGCCATGGGGATGGGCATGGTGGAGGGACAGTAGTGCCAATAAGGACATGTGCAACGCATGGGTCTGCCATGGGGTGAAATGCTATGGGGATACATGCTATGGAGGGATCATCCAATGGGGACAATGGTACTGACATGAAAGGATCTCCAATGGGGTTCAGTGCCATAGGGATGGGTGCCATGGAAGGGTCTCCAAAGGGGTTCAGTGCCATAGGGATGGGTGCCATGGAAGGGTCTCCAATGGGTGCAGTCCCATAGGGATGGGTGCCATGGAAGGGTCTCCAATGGGTTCAGTGTCATAGGGATGGGTGCCATGGAAGGGTCTCCAATGGGTTCAGTGCCATAGGGATGGGTGCCATGGAAGGGTCTCCAATGGGTGCAGTGCCATAGGGATGGGTGCCATGGAAGGGTCTCCAAAGGGGTTCAGTGCCATAGGGATGGGTGCCATGGAAGGGTCTCCAATGGGTGCAGTGCCATAGAGATGGGTGCCATGGAAGGGTCTCCAATGGGTTCAGAGCCATAGGGATGGGTGCCATGGAAGGGTCTCCAATGGGTTCAGAGCCATAGGGATGGGTGCCATGGAAGGGTCTCCAATGGAGTTCAGTGCCATAGGGATGGGTGCCATGGAAGGGTCTCCAATGGGTTCAGTGTCATAGGGATGTGTGCCATGGAAGGGTCTCCAATGGGTTCAGTGCCATAGGGATGGGTGCCATGGAAGGGTCTCCAATGGGTTCAGAGCCATAGGGATGGGTGCCATGGAAGGGTCTCCAATGGGTTCAGTGTCATAGGGATGGGTGCCATGGAAGGGTCTCCAATGGGTTCAGTGCCATAGGGATGGGTGCCATGGAAGGGTCTCCAATGGGTGCAGTGCCATAGGGATGGGTGCCATGGAAGGGTCTCCAATGCAGTTCAGTGCCATAGGGATGGGTGCCATGGAAGGGTCTCCAAAGGGGTTCAGTGCCATAGGGATGGGTGCCATGGAAGGGTCTCCAATGGGTTCAGTGCCTTAGGGATGGGTGCCATGGAAGGGTCTCCAATGGGTTCAGTGCCATAGGGATGGGTGCCATGGAAGGGTCTCCAATGGGTTCAGTGTCATAGGGATGGGTGCCATGGAAGGGTCTCCAAAGGGGTTCAGTGCCATAGGGATGGGTGCCATGGAAGGGTCTCCAATGGGTGCAGTGCCATAGGGATGGGTGCCATGGAAGGGTCTCCAATGGGTTCAGAGCCATAGGGATGGGTGCCATGGAAGGGTCTCCAATGGGTGCAGTGCCATAGGGATGGGTGCCATGGAAGGGTCTCCAATGGGTGCAGTGCCATAGGGATGGGTGCCATGGAAGGGTCTCCAATGGGTTCAGTGCCATAGGGATGGGTGCCATGGAAGGGTCTCCAATGGGTTCAGTGTCATAGGGATGGGTGCCATGGAAGGGTCTCCAAAGGGGTTCAGTGCCATAGGGATGGGTGCCATGGAAGGGTCTCCATTGGGTTCAGTGCCATAGGGATGGGTGCCATGGAAAGGTCTCCAATGGGGTTCAATGCCATAGGGATGGGAGCCATGGAAGGGTCTCCATTGGGTTCAGTGCCATAGGGATGGGTGCCATGGAAAGGTCTCCAATGGGGTTCAATGCCATAGGGATGGGAGCCATGGAAGGGTCTCCATTGGGTTCAGTGCCATAGGGATGGGTGCCATGGAAAGGTCTCCAATGGGTTCAGAGCCATAGGGATGGGAGCCATGGAAGGGTCTCCATTGGGTTCAGTGCCATAGGGATGGGTGCCATGGAAAGGTCTCCAATGGGTTCAGAGCCATAGGGATGGGAGCCATGGAAAGGTCTCCAATGGGTTCAGAGCCATAGGGATGGGAGCCATGGAAGGGTCTCCAATGGGTTCAGAGCCATAGGGATGGGAGCCATGGAAGGGTCTCCATTGGGTTCAGTGCCATAGGGATGGGAGCCATGGAAGGGTCTCCATTGGGTTCAGTGCCTTGGGGCCACCACCCCATCACCCCATCAAGCGAGGAGCCTACTCCGGGGTGACGTGGGCCCAGGGGCACCCCACTGGGGGCGATCCATCGCCCTCCACCCCTGATGGGTGTCCCCGTGCCCCAGAGCTGCTGGACGCCTTCAAGGAGTTCGACACGGACCAGGATGGGTTCATCAGCTACAAGGACCTGGGCGCCTGCATGCGCACGCTGGGGTACATGCCCACCGAGATGGAGCTCATCGAGATCTCCCAGCACATCAAGATGAGGAGTGAGCGTGGGGCAGGCTATGGGGGGGCTATGGGGGGGGCTATGGGGCCCTGAGGTTATCCCTGCCCCACTGCAGTGGGCGGGCGAGTGGACTTTGAGGACTTCGTGCAGATGATGGGCCCGAAGCTGCGGGAGGAGACGGCTCACATGGTGGGCGTGCGGGAGCTCCGGATCGCCTTCCGAGAGGTGTGGATGTGGGGCACTGGGATATGGGGAGGGGATAGTGGGATGTGGGGGGACAGCGGCCATGCGGGGATCATGGCGAGGTCATGACCATGGGGGTGACCATGACCATGGTGACCATGGGAAGACCATGGGGTGATGGTGACCATAGGCATGGAGGGGATGAAGAACATGGGGAGACCATGGAGAAGACAGTGACATGGGATAGTCCATGGGGAGACCATGACCATGGGGGAATGGTGACCATGGGGGTAACCATAGGCATGGAGGCGATGATGACCATGGGAAGACCATGGGGTGACAGTGACTCTGGTGGGTACAATGACCATAGGCATGGAGGGGGACCATGGCCATGGGGAAACCATGGGGAAATGGTGACCATAGGCATGGAGGGGATGATGACCATGGCAAGACCTTGGTGAGGACAATGACCATGGGGATGGAGAAGACAGTGACCATGGGATGTCCATGGGGAGACCATGACCATGGGGGAATGGTGACCATGGGGGTAACCATAGGCATGGAGGCGATGATGACCATGGGAAGACCATGGGGTGACAGTGACTGTGGTGGGTACAATGACCATGGGGGTGCTCATAGGCATGGAGGGGGACCATGACCATGGGGAGCCCATGGGGAAATGGTGACCATAGGCATGGAGGGGAGACGACCATGGGAAGACCATGGTGGGGTCAATGACCATGGGGGTGTTGACAGGCATTGACAGGACAGTGACCATAGAAAGACTATGGGGTGATGGTGACCATGGAGGTGACCACAGGCAGGGAGAAGGCGATGACCATGGGAAGACCATGGTGGGGACAATGATCATGGGGATGGAGAAGACAGTGACCATGGGAAGACCATGGGGTGACAGTGACTGTGGTGGGTACAATGACCATGGGGGTGCTCATAGGCATGGAGGGGGACCATGACCATGGGGAGCCCATGGGGAAATGGTGACCACAGGCATGGAGGGGACGATGACCATGGCACAACCATGGTGGGGTCAATGACCATGGGGTGATGACAGTCATGGACAGGACAATGACCATAGGAAGACCATGGGGACACCACGACCACAGGGGACCGGTGACCATGGGGCTGACCACATGGGGCGCCCCTGGAGGGTGCCGTTGGTGTCCCCCCAACCCCGTGGGCCCCACAGTTCGACGCGAACGGGGACGGGGAGATCAGCAGTGGGGAGATGCGGGCGGCCATCGCGGCGCTGCTGGGCGAGCAGCTCAAGGCGCACGAGGTGGACGAGATCCTGCAGGACGTGGACCTCAATGGGGACGGGCGCGTGGACTTCGATGGTGAGGGGGGGTCCCTCCCCCATAGCCCCCCCATAGCCCCCCCCCCATGGCCACAGCTCAGCCCTGGGGTCCCCTCACACCCCCTTTGTCACCCGCAGAGTTCGTTATGATGCTGTCGTCCCGGTGATGAAGCCTGGGGACAAGGCGGGACCCCCCCTCCCTCCCCACAACCCGCCCCTGGTCCTGCCCAGCCCCAGCTCGCTGCCATCAGTAGGGGTCAGAGTGAACAACCGGAGCTGAGCCTGCAATGGGCAATGGGGCAGGGGTGGGACCCCGGTGGGGGCGATGGCAGGGCTGGGGACCAATAAACCCCCTGGATCGGAGCTGGGGGAGTGTCTGTTGGTCCATGGGGTGGGATTGGCACCAGCCCCAGCCCATCGTGAGCCATGGGGCAGTGCTGGGGTCCCATAGGGGATAAGGAGAGGCTGCTTGAACCCATGGGGGTGGGGGGGAGACAGGAGGAGAAGGCAGGAGCCAGGGTAGAGGCAGGGCTCAAGGGGTACAGGCAGAGGTCAATGGGTACAGTTAGAACTCAGTGGGTACAGGCAGAGGTCAATGGGTACAGGCAGGGTTCAAGGGGTACAGGCAGAGCTCAATGGGTACAGGCAGTGCTCAATGGCTACAGGTAGAGCTCAATGGGTACAGGCAGAGGTCAATGGCTACAGGTAGAGCTCAATGGCTACAGGTAGAGCTCAATGTGTACAGGCAGTGCTCAATGGCTACAGGTAGAGCTCAGTGGGTACAGGTAGAGCTCAATGGGTACAGGCAGTGCTCAATGGCTACAGGTAGAGCTCAGTGGGTACAGGTAGAGCTCAATGGGTACAGGCAGTGCTCAATGGCTACAGGTAGAGCTCAATGGGTACAGGCAGAGCTCAATGGGTGCAGGCAGAGCTCAATGGGTACAGGCAGAGCTCGAGGGGTGCAGGCAGAGCTCAATGGGTACAGGCAGGGTTCAAGGGGTACAGGCAGAGGTCAATGGGTACAGGCAGGGTTCAAGGGGTACAGGCAGTGCTCAATGGCTACAGTTAGAACTCAGTGGGTACAGGCAGAGGTCAATGGGTACAGGCAGGGCTCAATGGGTACAGGTAGAGCTCAATGGGTACAGGCAGAGCTCAATGGCTACAGGTAGAGCTCAATGGGTACAGGCAGTGCTCAATGGCTACAGGTAGAGCTCAGTGGGTACAGGTAGAGCTCAATGGGTACAGGCGGAGGTCAAGGGGCACAGGTAGAGCTCAATGGGTACAGGTAGAGCTCGAGGGGTACAGGCAGAGCTCAAAGGCCACAGGCAGAGCTCAAGGGGTACAGGCAGCGCTCAATGGGTACAGGCAGAGCTCAATGGGTACAGGCAGAGCTCAGTGGGTACGGGCAGGGCTCAATGGGTACAGGCAGAGCTCAGTGGGTACGGGCAGGGCTCAATGGGTACAGGCAGAGGTCAATGGGTACGGGCAGGGCTCAATGGGTACAGGCAGAGCTCAAAGGCTACAGGCAGAGCTCAAGGGGTACAGGCAGCGCTCAATGGGTACAAGCAGAGCTCAATGGGTACAGGCAGTGCTCAATGGCTACAGGCAGAGCTCAATGGGTACAGGCAGAGCTCAGTGGGTACAGGCAGAGCTCAATGGGTACGGGCAGGGCTCAATGGGTACAGGCAGAGCTCAATGGGTACAGGTAGAGGTCAGTGGGTACGGGCAGAGCTCAGTGGGTGCGGGCAGAGCTCAATGGGTGCAGGCAGAGCTCAATGGGTACGGGCAGAGCTCAATGGGTACGGGCAGAGCTTGAGGGGTACAGGCAGAGCTCAATGGGTGCAGGCAGAGCTCAATGGGTACAGGCAGAGGTCAATGGGTACAGGTAGGTCAATGCCAACCTGTGTTCCACCATTGGTTGGATGATCCATTGCTGTAACCAACCAGCCAATCAGCACCCCCAAACGAGCCGGCCAATCAGCACCCACTAACGAACGGGCACCGGAGTGGAATATCCGCTCAATGTGACGTATGCTCAAACCACTGCCCCGAGGGTCCCGGGTTCGAGTCCCGCCTCAGCCGCTGCTGCTCGCTGGGGAAGGGGAACACAGCACAGAGGGACCCCAGAACGGAGCCGTATGGGGCCAGCGTGGTGGGGACGAGGGGGAATGAGCCCCAAGGGGTTCTGGCAGCCCCCGGCTCCCTTTGCTTGTGGGGGACACAACAACAGCCCCCGGGACCCTCAAACTGAGGCGTTTTCGGGGGGGCAAAGAGGGTCCTGAACACTGGCATCAGGACCCAGGTAAAGGGGAGGAGGAGGAGGAGGAAGATGATGATGATGGCTGGGGACTGCGGGGCCCCCCCAAGCGCCCACAGGGCTGCCCGGATAGCTCAGCCGGTAGAGCATCAGACTTTTAATCTGAGGGTCCAGGGTTCAAGTCCCTGTTCGGGCGTGCTTCCCTTTACCTTTTTGGGGGGGGGGGGGGTGGTGCAGGAGGACCGAAGGGATGGGGGAATCCGTGAGCTGCCAAAGAACAGCGGGTACCCCAAAATCAGCCCGCCCCCAATCCCCATGGAGCAGGCGGAGCCGGGCTGGGGCAGTCACAGGTTTTAATTTAGTTTTTCCTGGAAAAAAAAAAAAAAAAAAGGGGAAAAAAAGGAAAAAAAAAAAAAAAAAAAGGCATCATCCACCCCCATTGCAGGTCTGGGGTGCAGGGACCCCCCCCGTGGGTCAGGTTTGGGGTGCAGGGACCCCCCCCCCCCAGCCCCTGTAGTGTTTGGGGGTGCAGGGTCCTGCTGCGCCCTAGGGAGAACCTGGGACCTCAACCCCCCCCCCCCTTGCCCTAAACCTACAGCGAAGGCACCTGGAGGGGGAGCCCCGTGTTTTTGGGGGGGGGGGCTACACAACACCCCAAACCCAAGGGTGATGTGGGCAGGGGGAGAAGGGGACCCCGGTTGCGCTCTACATATATATAATATACACCTATAGAACAGGCTGTGGGGCGTCTGCCCCCCACCCCCCCTCCCCGCACCCCAAATGTGTGGGGCTGAACGGGAACCAAATGATTAAGAGGGGGGGATGAGACCAAGGCCAGCCTCGGGCTCGCCCCGCTGCGCCCCCCCCGGGGCTCACAGGACCCATGGCCCCAGCCCCATAGCGCTATGGGAGGAAGGAGACCACCATGGTTTGGTGTGGGGGGGGTGTGTGTGTGTGTGTGTGGGGTCCTGCCGGCTCCCGTTCGCCCCATGGCAGCGAGGGCAGTGGATGGGGCTAAGGCACCCCCCGGCGAGGCGCAGGGAGGACGGGGTGGTTAAAACAGGCGATGGATGGAGGGAGGGATGGGATGGAGGGAGCCGGTCGGTGCCAGGGCTCTCAACCGGGCTTCCCTGCCCTCTGCTCCTCCTCCTCCTCCTCTTCCTCCTGGCTCAGAAAATGTCCGGGCAGAGGCTCCAGTCCTGCTTCTCTTTGCTCTCCCAGTACCCGCCCTTGTAGACGTGCGCCAGCTCCTGCGTGACCGGGTCCTTCCTGCGCTCGAACCACAGCGGCTTGTAGGGGTCGTAGGGGGTTCCTGGGGGCACGCAGGGAAGCGATGGGTCAGGATGCAGCCAAGGGCACCCATGGCACCGAGAGCAATGGGACGGTGCCCGCAGCCCGATGCCTGAATTGTTCCTCAGCTCCATCTAAACCTGCCCTGGTGCAGCTCGAGGCCGTTTCCTCTTGTCCCATCCCTTGTTCCTTGGGAGCAGAGCCCAGCCCCTCCTGGCTCCATCCTCCTCTCAGGCACTTGGAGGCAGCCATCAGGTCCCCCCTGAGCCTTCTCTTCTCCACACTGAACCCCCCAGCTCCCTCAGCCCTTCCCCATCACACTTGGGCTCCAGGCCCTGCTCCAGCTCCGTTCCCTTCTCTGGCCCCGCTCCAGCACCTCAAGGTCTCTCTTGCAGTGAGGGGCCCGGAGCTGAGCACAGGATTCGAGGTGCAGCCTCCCCAGTGCCCAGCACAGGGGCCCAATCCCTGCCCCGGTACCGGTGCCTCTTTCCTCACCATCCTCGGTGGCTCTGGCAGCTTCGGCCTCGCGTCTCTTGCGGCTCAGGCGCTGCTTCTCCTCCAGCCTCTGCTTCTCGGCGTTGGCCTCATCCCAGCGCCCGTTCTCCATGAGGCGCTGGTCCGGGCGCCGGCGGCTGTCGGTGGGCGCCGTGCCGCTCTCCGGCGCGTTCAGGGTCAGCGCCAGCTCCGAGAAGTAGTACATGTTCTCGGCGTACTTCCTACGGGAGCAGAGCGCCGTGCTCAGGCCCTAACCCGATCCAACCCCGATCCCTCCCCGTTCCCAACTCACGGCAGCGGGTTCCTCTTCCACAGCAGCACCCGGCTCTCCTCGGCCTCGTGGGCTCTCTGCCTTCCCTCGGCGCCGTTGTCGCCAGGGCCCAGGCTCACCCGGTAGCAATCCATCTTCTCATCCCAAGTGCCCAGCAGGACGAAATGCACCTTCCCGGCGGGGTCCGTCACCTCCCCGGTGACCTGATGGGACAAGGGACAGGGTGAAACACATCCCCTCTCCTTCCCGGATCCACGGGGAATCGCGTGCATCCCGCCTCGGGCCCTATCCCACCTTCCTCGCCACATCCCGGGAGAAGTAGCTGTAGGGAACGAACTTGAGGTTGCATTTGTCCCCCGTCTTGTGGTTGACGATCTCGATTTCACCTGACTGCAGGGAGGAGAGGCTCGGATCCAGCCCCATCGCCCGGGACGCGGAGGGATGGATGGGTCCGTGCTTCCCTGCACGCATCACACGTACAGGGCGGGGGTTTCCATCCCACCTGGTCGATCCAGAGCTTGCCCACGATGATGTTGTGCACGGTGGTGGTCACCTTCTTCCACGTGTAGTGGTTGCCAGTGGAGTGGAAGACGCAGTGGATGGTGCCTGAGGCGGCGGGGAGGCGCGTTGGGAGCCGTCCTTCAACCAACCCCATCACCCAACCACCCCACCACGTTCCCCCTTTCCCCAGGGCTCCGGCGCTCACCCAAAGGCATCACCGAGAGGTATTTGCCTCGGAACTTGCTGGTGATCTTGATCTCCTGGCGCAGCGTCCACCCGTGCTTGGAGTCAGCGTGATGGGCAGCGGCCGGGGGGTGATGGCTCACCTGGACCGGCAGCGGGGAGGGGGATAAATGGGTTCCAACCATCGCCATCAGGGCCCCGGGGGCTGGAGGAGCGGGGTGCAGGGGGTTACCTGCTCGCAGAGGGAGCGGTAGCCGCTCTCCTCCAAGCGGTCCAGCTCGAAGGTCTCGCCCAGGAGCGGGTTGAAGGGTTTGCTGGTGCGGAAGACGGTGGTGGAATAGGAGGAGACGGTGAAGGCGGCCACGTAGCAGAGCTGCTCCAAGGAGCTCTCGCACCGGGCCGCCCGGTCCAGCAGCTCGTGGTACTCCAGGTCCTCGGTCAAGCGCTGCAGCATGGACAGGGGCTCGTTGAAGTTCACCTGGAGGGGAGGAAAACAAAGAGGGGTGTTTTTTTTGGGGGGGGGGGGTGTTTCTGAGCTTCCCCCTCATCCCCATCCCATCCCCTCCGCTCGCACTCACAGGCATGGGGATCTTGGATAACTCCTTCCCGATGCAGTTCTTCATGATGCTCCAGAGGTTGAGGCTGTAGTTGGGTTTGTAAGGGATGCGGGTTCTCTTCTCCTTCTTGGTGTCTTCCACTTGGGGCTTGTACTGGGGTGGGAGGAAAGGTGAGCAGAGCTGCTGTAACCCCCCCCAACCCTCTGCAGCCACTGGGGTACCCCCTCATCCCATCCCAACCCACGCACACGGCATGGGAACCCCCATTACCTGCTCATCCAGGCTGATGTCGCTGCTGGTGCCACTGATGTTGCTGCCGGTCCTCCTGGAGAGGAAGAGGAGGAGAGGGGTGGAATCAGCCCCCAGCGGGATGCAGGCACAGTGTGTGTGTGTGTGTGTGTGTAGGGGGTGGTGTCACCCCAAAGACCAGCACTCACTTGTGGCCCATGCTCTCTGGCATGGGGATGATCTCCGGGGCATCGAAGAACTCATTGTCATCGTCTTCATCACTGAGGTCTCCTTTGGCAGGGCAGCAGGGGTCTGGGATGAGGGGAAGAGAGCAGATGAGATCCAAGTTCCAGCTGCATCCCGGTTAGCCCATAGATCCCCATCACTCCCTATCCCGCACCATGAACCCCATCTCACCCCACCACGGCTCAGTCCCCCTTCATCCAACCCCCCCCATGGCACCAACGGGACCTTTGGCAGCACCGCTGGTGCCGGAGGCGCCGGCAGGGAGCACGGTGGCCCCCCGGAAAGCCCTCTCCAGGTGGTTGTGCTGCTTGGCCAACTGCTCCAGGGTCTCCTCCAGGCGGATGCGCTGGTCCCGCTCGTGCTGCAGGGATTTCTGCCACTTCTTGCTGTGGGTCTGGGCCAGCAGCAGGAAATCCCGGCAGGCCTGAAGGGAAAACAGCGCCCCAAGGGCACGCTCAGAGCTCCCGTTGGGATTTGGGAATGTCGGTGCCTGGAGGCAGCGGGGTTTGGTCTCGGTTTCTGTTGGGGTTTCAGTAAGAGTCAGGTTTAAGTGGGAGCAGAGGGTGTTGGGTGGCCCCATCCTGCTCGAGGATGGGCTGGGGCTGAGCAGCTCGTGGTGACGTGGGCTTTGGGGGTGCCCTGGAACCCCACCATGGTGTGAGCCATGGGATGTGTTCCCTGAAGGACAGGAGGGGTGCAGAGGGATGTGGCCAGGCTGGATCCATGGGCTGAGCTCCAGCAGGGCTCGGTGCTGGGTCCTGCGCTTGGGCCACAGCAACCCCATGGAACGCTGCAGGCTTGGGAAGCTGTGCGTGGAAAAGGAGCTGAGCAGGAGCAGCTTGTGCCCAGGCAGCCAAGAAGCCCCCAGCATCCTGGTGCTGCACCAGCACCAGTGCGGCAGCAGGAGCAGGGCAGGGATTGGGCCCCTGTGCTGGGCACTGGGGAAGCTGCACCTCGAATCCTGTGCTCAGCTCCCGGCCCCTCACTGCAAGAGAGACCTTGAGGTGCTGGAGCGGGGCCAGAGAAGGGAACGGAGCTGGAGCAGGGCCTGGAGCCCAAGTGTGATGGGGAAGGGTTGAGGGAGCTGGGGGGTTCAGTGTGGAGAAGAGAAGGCTCAGGGGGGACCTGATGGCTGCCTCCAAGTGCCTGAGAGGAGGATGGAGCCAGGAGGGGCTGGGCTCTGCTCCCAAGGAACAAGGGATGGGACAAGAGGAAACGGCCTCAAGCTGCCCCAGGGCAGGTTTAGATGGAGCTGAGGAACAATTCCTGCCCCAGAGGGTGCTCAGGCATTGGAACAGGCTGCCCAGAGTCCCCATCCCCACGGGCGTTCAGGGGATGCCCCCCTTGGTGCCGTGGGTCCGCGGTGGCCGTGGGGCTGGAGCGGATGCTCTCCAAGGCCCTGGTGCGGGGCGGGCTGCAGGACTCACGTTGATCATGGCGTTGGAGGTGATGCGGAAGAGCGTGGCGCGTTCGTTCACTTGCTTGATCTTCTCGGTGCTGTCGGCGGGCAGGCGCAGGCTCTCGAGCTCGCTGAGCGAGCGCTGCAGGGCCGTGCCGTGCTTGGCGATGAGGTCGTTGCAGGTGCTCAGGTCCTCCACCTTGCTGGCCAGCGTGCGCAGCGTGCTCTGCAGCTCCGTCTTGTCCGTCTGCGGCACCGCCTCGTCCCCGGAGTCATCTGTGGGGTGGAAGGGGGGGGATAAAGGGGGTCAAGGGTGTGGGGTGGGGGGGGGGAGGGAATGGGCATGGGGGAGTTTGGGATGGAGCAGCTCTGCTCTGGAGCCAGGCTGGGAGAGCTGGGCTGGGGCAGCCTGGGGAAGAGAAGGCTCCTGAAGGGGAGACCTGAGAGCAGCTCCAGTGCCTGAAAGGGGCTGCAGGAAACCTGGAGAGGGGCTTGGGACAAGGGATGTAGGGACAGGCCAAGGGGAATGGCTTGAACCTGCCCGAGGGGAGACTGAGATGAGCTCTTAGGCAGAAGCTCTTCCCTGGGAGGGTGCTGAGGCGCTGGCACAGGGTGCCCAGAGAAGCTGTGGCTGCCCCATCCCTGGCAGTGCTCAAGGCCACAGGGGCTTGGAGCAAGCTGCTCCGGTGGAAGTGGTTGGGGTTGGAGCTGGATGAGCTTTAAGCCCCCTTCCAACCCAACCCACTCTGGGATTCTATGGATGCAGCAGCAGACCCCCATTCCCAAGGGCTGGAGCTGCACACGGGGCGCTCCCGTCCCCAGCATTCCAGATCGGGAACGCGGCAGCAGCTCGCAGCAGATGGCCCCTCTCCCGGCACAGCAGCAATGCCAGCAGTGAGGACCTCAGTGCCCGGAGCTGGCAGCTCCTCAAGCCAGAGCAGGCTGCCAAGATCCACGCGGATGGACCCAACAGCCCCTTCCCCACCCCTCTGCGGGTACCCGGTGCCGTTATCCCTGCGCAGCATCCCAAACCGGAGCTAGGGAGCCAGAGCAGGGAAGCGCAGGTTGGGTTTGCAGGCAGCAGCGAGCAACGGGAGCTTGGGAATGGGGAGAAGAGGTGGGATCGTGCCCTGGGGATGGGCACAAGGAGCCCGGGTGCAGAAAGGGGCGCTCGGGGTCCCCTTATGGGGTTTCCTTGGGCCGTACCTGACTCCTCCAGCATCTTGACGGCTTTGGCCTTGGCCAGCTCGAGGGCAGTGACCCAGCGCTGCCGCTCCACCTCGGAGCTGGCTTTGAGGTGATAGGTCTGAGCGCCGCCGTTGGAGATGATGAAGTTGCACGAGTCCTCCACGGTGATGTTGGCCGTGGCCAGGTTGATGGTGCCGCGGCACGTGTGCCGCATCTCCGCCTTGGAGCTGCGGAGGGGAGCGGGCACGGGGCACCGTGAGGCAGGATGGCACCCACACAGCCCAGGCGGGATGGGGGATTCCAACCCCAAAGGCAGAGCCAAACGGGAAGCGCCGATGGGAATGGGGTAAAGGCTGTTATAAGGGGGGGGTCGCAGCCCCCAGGAGCAGCCGTAGGAATCTGATCCCTGGTGAGCATCCTTAGGGAGCATCCTTGGAGAGCATCCTTAAGGAGCACCCTTAGGAACCCCCTTGGTGAGCACCCTTAGGGAGCATCCTTAGGGATCACCTTTAAGAACCTCCTTGGTGAGCACCCTTAGGGAGCATCCTTAGGGATCACCTTTAAGAACCCCCTTGGTGAGCATGCTTACGGAGCATCCTAAGGGGTCCCCTTGGTGAGCATCCTTAGGGATCATCCTTAGGGACCCCCCTGGTGAGCATCCTTAGGGAGCATCCTTAGGGACCCCCCTGGTGAGCATCCTTAGGGAGCATCCTTAGTGGTCCCCTTGGTGAGCACCCTTAGGGATCATCCTTAGGGATCCCCTTGGTGAGCACCCTTAGGGAGCATCCTCAGGGGTCCCCCTGGTGAGCATCCTTAGGGATCATCCTTACGGAACCCCCTGGTGAGCACCCTTAGGGATCATCCTTACGGATCCCCTTGGTGAGCACCCTTAGGGATCATCCTTAGCGACCCCCTTGGTGAGCACCTTTAGGGATCATCCTTAGGGACCCCCGTGGTGAGCACCCTTAGGGACCCCCGTGGTGAGCACCCTCAGGGGTCCCCTTGGTGAGCACCCTTAGGGATCATCCTTAGGGACCCCCGTGGTGAGCACCCTCAGGGGTCCCCTTGGTGAGCACCCTTAGGGATCATCCTTAGGGATCCCCCTTGGTGAGCACCCTCAGGGGTCCCCTTGGTGAGCACCCTTAGGGATCATCCTTAGGGATCCCCCTGCTGCCTCCACATCCCGGTACGGAGCAGGGCGAGGGCCCGGGCCAAGGCCGTGCCAGGCAGACGCACCCCTTCCACGTCAGCGGGGCTGGAGGGAGGGACACGGAGCCGCCGGGTCCCCCCCCCGGGTCCCCGCCTGTAACAGGAGCCCGCGGCTCCGGTTCCCCGCTGCATAACGAGGGTGCAGCCCGCCCTCAATGGGGCTCGGGTGGCACCGCGGGGCCCGGAGGGACAACGCGGCCACGGAGGGGCCTCGGGGGCACCAACACCCCCCTATAGACCCGGGCCCAAGGTCACACCGGAGCCCCATGGAGAAGGGGGGGGGGGGGGGCAAGCGGCGGGGCCCCCCGGTACGTACCGGTAGTAGCTGAGGAGCCCGTTGCTGAGCACGAACCATCGGCGCTGGTAGCCCTTGATGTAGTTGGTCCACTTGAAGAGCCACCCCTCGCGGGCCGAACCGGAACCGGAACCGGAGCCGCCCGTCCCGGAGCCAGCACCGGAGCCAGCACCGGAGCCGCCCCCCGGTGCCGCCGCCGGTGCCGGCCCCGCTCCGCCGCTCGCTGCCGGGGAGGGCAGCGCCGGGGCCGCGCCGGGAGCCGCGGGCAGCGCCATGGGCCCGGGCAGAGCCGCCGGGCCGGGCCCCGCGGCCGCCGCCGCCGCTCGCAGCTCCGCCATCGCCGCCGC
>NW_026638153.1:0-3641 GCF_028554395.1 Pezoporus wallicus | reverse complement strand
GGGTGGGGGTCAGGGTGGGGGGTCACAGGGGGGTCATGGGGGGTCAGGGTGGGGGTCAGGGTGGGGGGGGGGGGGGGTCAGGTGGGGGTCAGGGGGGGGGGTCAGGGGGGTGGTCAGGGTGGGGGTCAGGGTGGGGGTCACAGGGGGTCACGGGGTGGGGGGTCAGGGTGGGGGGTCACAGCGGGGTCACGGGGGTCAGGGTCAGGGGTGGGGGGTCAGGGTGGGGGTCAGGGTGGGGGTCACAGGGGGTCAGGGTGGGGGTCAGGGGGGGGTTGGGGTGGGGGGTCAGGTGTGTGTGTGTGTGTGGTGGGGTCAGTGTCACGTGGGGGTCAGGGTGGGGGTCAGGGTGGGGGTCACAGGTCAGGGTGGGGGTCAGGGGGGGGGGGTCAGGGGGGGGTCAGGGTGGGGGTCACAGCGGGGTCACGGGGGGGTCAGGGTGGGGGTCACAGGGGGGGGGGGGTCAGGGTGGGGGTCGGGGTGGGGGGTCAGGGTGGGGGTCACAGCGGGGTCACGGGGGGGTCAGGGTGCGGGTCAGGGTGGGGGTCAGGGTGGGGGTCACAGGGGGGTCAGGGTGGGGGTCAGGGTGGGGGTCATGGGGGGGTCAGGGTGGGGGGTCAGGGTGGGGGTTGGGGTGGGGGTCGGGGTGGGGGTCAGGGTGGGGGTCAGGGTGGGGGTCGGGGTGGGGGTCACAGGGGGGTCGGGGGGGTCAGGGTGAGGGGCAGGGTGGGGGTCACGGGGGGGTCAGGGTGGGGGTCAGGCTGGGTGCCCTATAGCCAACCCATTACCCCGTAGCCCCCCAAATATCCCATAGTCCCCCATTACCCCAGAGCCCCCATTTCCTCCATTGCCCCTGCCCCCCAGTACCCATCCCCATTACCCCATTACCCCATTGCCTCTCATTACCCCATAGTTCCCATACCCCCCATTACCCCCATTAAACCATAGCGCCCAATCACCCCCATTGCCCCCCATTACCCCATTACCGTCATTACCCCGTAGGCCCCATTACCCCCATTACACCATTGCCCCCATTACCCCATTGCCCCCATTGCCCCCATTATACCATTACCCCCATTCCCCCATTGCCCCCATTCCCCCATTGCCCCCGTTACCCCCATCACCCCCATTGCCCCCATTCTCCCATCACCTCCCCCATTACCCCATAGGCCCCATTACTCCCATTACCCCCATTCCCCCATTGCCCCCCATTACCCCATAGCCCCCATTCCCCCCATTACACCATCACCCCCATTACCCCATTGCCCCCCATTACCCCATAGTCTCCCATTACCCCCATTACCCCATAGCCCCCATTCCCTCACTCCCCCCATTCTCCCATTGCCCCCATTACCCCATAGCCCCCCATTAACCCACTCCCCCTATTACCCCACCTCCCCATTACCCCATAGCCCCCATCACCCCCATTCCCCCCATTACCCCATTGCCCCCATTACCCCATAGCCCCCCATTCCTCCCATTGCCCCCTATTCCCCCATTGCCCCCATTCCCCCATTGCCCCCATCACCCCCACCCCCCATTACCCCATTTCCCCCCATTACCCCATAGCCCCCATTACCCCATAGCCCCCCATTCCCCCCATTGCCCCCCATTCCCCCATTGCCCCATCACCCCATTCCCCCCCATTAACCCATTGCCCCCATTACCCCATAGCCCCCCATTCCTCCCATTGCCCCCTATTCCCCCAATTCCCCCATCACCCCATTCCCCCCATTACCCCATTGCCCCCCATTACCCCATAGCCCCCATTCCTCCCATTCCCTCATTCCCCCCATTCTCCAATTGCCCCCATTACCCCATAGCCCCCCATTACCCCACTCCCCCTATTACCCCACCCCCCCATTACCCCATAGCCCCCATCACCCCCATTGCCCCCATTACCCCATAGCCCCCCATTCCTCCCATTGCCCCCTATTCCCCCATTGCCCCCATTCCCCCCATCACCCCCACCCCCCCATTACCCCATTTCCCCCCATTACCCCATCACCCCCATTACCCCATAGCCCCCCATTCCCCCATTGCCCCCATCACCCCCACCCCCCCATTACCCCATTGCCCCCCATTACCCCATTGCCCCCCATCACCCCATTACCCCCCATTCCCCCATCACCCCCATTACCCCATAGCCCCCCATTACCCCACTCCCCCTATTACCCCACCCCCCCATTACCCCATAGCCCCCATCACCCCCATTGCCCCCATTGCCCCATAGCCCCCCATTAACCCATTGCCCCCCATTCTCCCATTGCCCCCATTCCCCCCATCACCCCATTACCCCATTGCCCCCCATTACCCCATAGCCCCCCATTGCCCCCCATAGCCCCCTCGCCCCCCATAGCCCCCATCACCCCCACCCCCCCATGCCCCCATCACCCCCATTGCCCCATAGCCCCCATCCCCCCCCCCCCCCCCATTGCCCCATAGCCCCCCCCATACCTCTGGTTCCCTTGGGGCAGGGTCTCTCCACCACCACCCCCTGCTGCGCCGCGGGCCACTGCACCCTGCGCACCTCGCGGGCCTCGCAGAGCCGCCCCGCCCCCCCCCCAGGCCCCGCCCCCACCCCCCCACCCCCACCCCCACCCCCTCCCCCCGCCGGGCCCTGGGGGGGGGCGGCGGGAGGCGGCGGGGGGGGGAGGGGCCGGCGGGACCCCCCCTCCCCCCGCTCCGTGGGGGGGGGGGGGGGGGGGGGGGGGGGGGGGGGGGGGGGGGGGGGGGGGGTCCCGGGGAACCGGAGGGGGGGGAGGGGCCCCCGGGGGTGGCTGCGCTGTGAGCGGGGGGAGGGGCCCCGGGGGGGGGGCCCGGGCGCGGGGTTTGGGGGCCGCGCCGCGCTGTGGGGCTGGGGGGCGGGGAGCTGGGGGGCGCTGTGGGGCGAGGGGGGGCGGCGGCGCTGGGGGGCGCGGTTGTCACCGGACCTGGAGGGGGGGGGAGGGGAGGGGGGGGGGGTTGGTTGGGGGCGTCGGAGCCCCCAACCACCCCTCTATGGGGCAGCAGCAACCGAAGAGAGAGCAGAGAGCCCGGGGCTGGGGGTGACCCAGAGCGGGCTGGGACCCACAAGTGAATGGGACCCACAAGTGAATGGGACCCACAAGTGACCCAGGACCCCAAAGTGAATGGGACCCACAAGTGACCCAGGACCCACAAGTGAATGGGACCCACAAGTGAATGGGACCCACAAGTGACCCAGGACACCCAAGTGAATGGGACCCACAAGTGAATGGGACCCACAAGTGACCCAGAACCCCCAAGTGAATGGGACCCACATGTGAATGGGACCCCCTAGTGACCCAGGGCCCCCTAAGTGAATGGGACCCACATGTGACCCAGGACCCCCAAGTGAATGGGACCCCCAAGTGAATGGGACCCACAAGTGACCCAGGACACCCAAGTGAATGGGACCCACAAGTGAATGGGACCCACATGTGACCCAGGACCCCCAAGTGAATGGGACCCACAAGTGAACCAGGACCCCAAGTGAACCAGGACCAAAGGGACCCCCAAGTGCCCCAATGGCCCCTAAGTGAACCAATGGCCCCCAAGTGAACCAATGGCCCTCTAAGTGAACCAAGACCCCCAAGTGAACCAATGGGACCCCCAAGTGAACCAGGACCCCCAAATGCACCAAT
>NW_026638152.1:0-358 GCF_028554395.1 Pezoporus wallicus | reverse complement strand
GACAAAAAATGACAAAAATGACAAAAATCCTTGTCCTGATGGAACACAGGGTCAGAGCCACAAAAAAGACAAAAAACCAAAAATAGGACAAAACACCTTGTCCTGCTTCTCCTATGGAACACAGGGTCAGAGCCCCAAAAAAGACACAAAACATGACAAAGATAGGACAAAACCACCCCAAAACCTCCTTGTCCTGCTTCTCCTGTGGGATACAGGGTCAGAGCCCTGAAACAGACCCAAAACAGGACAAAAACACTCCAAAAACCCCAAAACCAGCTCCAAAACCCCCAAACCACCCCAAAACCACCTTGTCCTGCTTCTCCTATGGAACACAAAGTCAGAGCCTCAAAAAAGACAC
>NW_026638151.1:0-362 GCF_028554395.1 Pezoporus wallicus | reverse complement strand
CAAAGCTTCTTGTGTGCTGAAGAGACACAGCACTAGCTTTCCCTGCTGGTCCTTCTGCCGTGTGAGCAGATGCCACTGTTCATTCTGTGCTGACTGTGTTGCTGCGCAGCAGAGAGCAGGCTCTGGACTGATTCCATTCAAATGCTTTTCCTGTATGAAAGTGAGCAGTGAAAGCAACGATGGAGGCACCAATGTAAAGGGGATTGTGTGCTGAACAGGTCCAGCACCAGCTTTCAATCCTGGCTCTTCTGCTGTGGGAGCAGAGGCCAAACGTTCGTGCTGTACTCACTGTGCTGCTGGGCAGCTGAGAGACACCACCTGAGAATTTGGATTCAAATGGACTTTTAGGTAGGAAACCGAGG
>NW_026638150.1:0-364 GCF_028554395.1 Pezoporus wallicus | reverse complement strand
GGTTAGGTTTAGGGTGAGGGTTGGGTTAGGGTTAGGGTTAGGATTAGGGTTAGGGTTAGGGGTTAGGGGTTGGGTTAGGGTTAGGGTTAGGGTTAGGGTTAGGGTTTGGGTTAGGGTTAGGGTTAGGGTTGTTAGGGTTAGGGTTAGGGTTAGGGTTGCAGTCTGCTCCCACAGTCGAAGAGCCAGGAGGGAAAGCATGTGCGGGGCATCTTCAGCACACAGTCAGCTTTGCAATGCTGTCACCATTATTGCTGTCACTCCTCGGTTTCATACCTAAAAGTACATTTGAATGCAACCTCTCCAAAGCTGCTTCTCAGCTGCCCAGTAGCACAGCGATTAGTGCACGAACTTGGCTTCTGCTCCC
>NW_026638149.1:0-365 GCF_028554395.1 Pezoporus wallicus | reverse complement strand
TGGGCTGGGCTGTTTCAAACTGGGCTGGCCCGGATTAAACTGGGCTGGGCTGTATCAAACTGGGCTGGCCTGGGTTAAACAGGGCTGGACTGGGTTAAACTGGGGTGGGCTGTATCAAACTGGGCTGGACAGGGTTAAACTGGGCTGGAGTGGATTATACTGAGCTGGAGTGTATTAAATATGGTTGGACTGGGTTAAACTGTGCTGGGCTGTAACAAACTGGGCTGGGCTGGTTTAAACTGGGTTGGACTGGGTTAAACTTGGCTGGGCTGGATTATACTGAGGTGGAGTGTATTAAATATGGCTGGAGGGGGTTAAACTGGGCTGGGCTGTAACAAACTGGGCTGGACTGGGTTAAATATGGC
>NW_026638148.1:0-365 GCF_028554395.1 Pezoporus wallicus | reverse complement strand
TTTTTGCCAATTTCTTACCAGTTTTATGCCATTTTTGACTAAGTCTGAACAGTTTCTTGCCATTTCTAGTTTGGTTTAATCTTTTCGTAGCTATTTCTAAACTGGTTTAGACTAGTTCTAACCCTTTTTTGCCCAGTTCTATCTCTTTTTAAGTCATTTTGGCCATTTCCAAACCATTTCTGTCCATTTCTTACTAATTTCCTGTCATTTCTAACCCATTTTTGCCCTTTCCTGACTTGGTTTAAACCATTTTTGGCTTTTTCTAACCCATTTTAAATCTTTTTTTGGCTATTTCTAAGCAACTGCTGGTCATTCTTGTCTTATTTTTGCCCTTTTTTTCTTGCAGGTTTTATTCCATTTTTGGC
>NW_026638147.1:0-360 GCF_028554395.1 Pezoporus wallicus | reverse complement strand
AGGGGTTAGGTTAGGGTTAGGGGTTAGGGTTAGGGTTAGGGTTAGGGTTAGGGTTAGGTTAGGGTTAGGGTTAGGGTTAGGGTTAGGGTTAGGGTTAGGGGGTTAGGGTTAGGGTTAGGGTTAGGGTTAGGGTTAGGGTTAGGGTTAGGGTTAGGGTTAGGGTTGGCTTAGGGTTAGGGTTAGGGTTAGGGTTAGGTTGCCGTCTGCTCCCACAGTCGAAGAGCCAGGAGGGAAAGCATGTGCGGGGCATCTTCAGCACACAGTCAGCTTTGCAATGCTGTCACCATTATTGCTGTCACTCCTCGGTTTCATACCTAAAAGTACATTTGAATGCAACCTCTCCAAAGATGCTTCTCAGCT
>NW_026638146.1:0-3682 GCF_028554395.1 Pezoporus wallicus | reverse complement strand
TATGCCCCATCTGACTATGTGCTTTTCCTCTTTTGAAAGAATGCAGATCCTCTGTTACAATCTATTACTTTATTGTAGAAAAGATACGAGTCTCAGTATGCAAGCCATATGTAATTGTCCCATTCTTCTAAGCAGAAAAAAATGACAATTATTTTCTTGTTCATCCTTTTCACAACACCTAGGAAAAAAAGTACCCAGAACCCAACTATGCTAATGGTGTTCTTCAGCTTGTCTCTGAGCTGCACATATCTTTGCTTGGACCCTCTTAGAGTCCCAGGTGTGTGATATTATCTGGGTTCTGGAAGGAAACTCCACTTCTTCCCCCTCTTCTAATATTTTAGAAAATATCTGTGGCAGCCTGCTGCAGTTTCAGCTGTGAAGGTAATTTGCCTTTCTATCAGAGCAGATCACAAGAATCAGAACTATAGGACAACCAAGGCTGGAAGGGACCTTGAAAGATTCTTGGATACAACCTTTCATGGGAAAGGTAGCCTAGGTGAGATTATTTAGCACCCTGTCCAAACTCTTTTCAAAAACCTCCAGAGGTGGTGACTCTACCACATTCCTGAAGATGTTGCTCCAGTGAATGCTGGTTCTTACAATCTATAAAAAATGTCTGTCTTTTTAAGATGAAACTTCTCCCAGTAAATTTGTACTGCTTTCCCTTTCTCTTTGTGGTTCCTTGTGAAGAGAGAGCCTCAGTCTTCTATGTAGCTGACGTCTAAGTATTGAAATACTGTGATGAGGTAAACCCTGAACCTTCTCTCCAAGGAGAAAAGACTTAACTCCTTTAGTCTTTCTCATAAGGCAGGTTCTCCAACCTTTTGATCATTAGTTTAGTCATATTTATCTATGATCTATTTATTAATCTGATAAATAGATTAGCTATGCCTGGAAATTTAGCCCTCCTTATTCCATAATAATAAAATATGATGAGCCCAAATTAGAAGTTTGTGGAAAAATATATATAATATTCAGAGAAGATAACTATAATTTAATGTAGTTGTATCAAATATAATGTACAGGCATTAAAAAAGATCCCTAAGTTTGACCGCTTTTATTTTAATCAGCTATAAATTGTCAATATGTCGAACATCACCAGGTCAAAGCAGGAAAGTGAGTGCATACAGCGAACATTTCACCAAATACAATTATGCTTCAAGTTCAGTTTCTGGGTCTGTTAAACTATTCCTGGATAAACTTATTCAAGCCACTTAATCTTTTTGTGCCTTAGCTCCCAAGTTGCAATTTGAAGATAACACTTTTTTCTTCCTCTCAAACTTTATCTGTTTGAAAGCTCTTTGAAAGAACGAGCATCTCTGTCTAGTGGCTGGTGGTAATTGGTGATAAATTTATATGCACTGATGCTGAGAATGGGAAGAAAAGGTGGATTATATTTAGAAGTACAAAGACATCAAAATGTTTGCTTTGCGAACACAGTAAAATGAATTTTTTTTTCTAGGACATAAAGTTTAAAGATAAAAGATTTTTATAGATAAACTGCCATATATTGAATCATTTAGCATTATGATGAATTATGGAACTACATTATTTCAGGGATTTTGACATTTGGGTTCCCTGACTTGCAAGGCCAGATTGTGCATCCAGTGGTGCTTTGGTAGTCCCATGGCTCACAGAAGGCACTATCTATCTTACTCACTCAGCACACAAACAGTTTTGTACCACAAGATTTGCCCTCCATTGACAGAGCAACCTGAATTACAGTTTTCACTGCATAATATGAGTGTCAGAGAGGAGACAAAGGGGAACACAGCTGAAACTTATAAAAGGCAATATCTGGCAGCTACTTCAGTGAACATTGTTCTGTCCTAAGCACTGACTGCGTAAGGCAGGCTGTTGTACAAGTTTATGACTATGTAGTTTAAAGACTATAACGTAGTGCTTGTACTCAAGGCTTCCAAATCAAGGTTATGTATAATCAACCTGTGCCATTCTCTGACTTTTAAGAAAATTTATTTACTACTTAGCATTTTCCAAGGCATCTCTGTTTTATATATCCTTTCCTTCTGTCTTTCAGAGAGAAATAAACATTACAAGGCTTTATTTTTTAATCCTTTCTTATAAAAAGCTAATTTATTTCTACAAAGTTCATTAAAGGATTCCTCCTTCAAGGCCTGTGTTCTTTAGATTATTCTTTAACCTCTTAGTAAATTAAAAAAACCCGAACATAATGAGTTTCATACTAGCACCTGAAGTTATTTACAAATAATTAATTCACAAGTCATCATTTGCTGAAAATTGCAAAATTCTTTTCCTTAATCCCACTGAGATCGTATAGCAACTTCTTCTGCATAGTGCTATTATTTCATGTGATGTTTTGTTCACAATTTGTTCATGCCTTTAAGGTAAAATTAACTAAATGAGATGTGAAATCAGTCTGCATTGTCCTGACTTGAAGAGATGAGAGTTATAAAGTAAGAAATATTACAAGATTTGTAAAACAGCGATGAGAACTCACAACTTTATACAGAATATATATCCACAGAATATTATTTGGCTTCTGGTAGACATCCTTAACTTTAAGACAGGAGTTAATGTTTGCATTTTTGCATTAACCCTGCCTATTTAATGGAAACCTGATCTGAATGGAGGCTTAATATGCTTCGGAAAATAAAAATTATTGTTATCAATAATCACATTTGTTTGTGTATTTGTGGTGTTATATTTGTGTGTTTGTGTTTGTGGTGTTCTGTATTTCTAATACTTTGGTTTGCAAAGTTGTAGAGATTTCAGAGAGCTTATTTTAATTTCTTGCTCACCAATGTACTATCTAAGAAAATTTCAGATGAAAACAAATACAAGGAGATTTTGTTGGTATCCTTAGTTTCAGTCATACACAGCTAAATTCTTCAGATGGCTCTGAGCTGCTTAGGCTTAATTTGTTGAAAACCAAGATGCTTGTACTTTTGTCTGAGCCAAATCTTTCTAAACAGAAAGTGAGGGCTCAGTGATTTATTCAGTTTCTTAGATGAAGCTATCAGCAATGCATCTAATGACTTCCACACTCCAGCAACTGTGCACAACCACTTTCCTGCTAGGCCATAGGTAGAAGATCCATTTCTCCTTTATTTCTAGTAGCTAATCTTGGCTGGTAAGAGAAGTGAACTTCACTTCCAATTGAGAACAGATGCAAAGGACTGGGAACTACGCACGACTGGTTGATGCTTATTAAAAGTGTACCAAACTTCCAGAGGCCTACTTAAACTTGATATGTTTCAGCTAAGTACTGAAAGGTCAGTGACTTCAAATCAAAATAATAAGCAATATAACATTGAGCTTACAGGATAACTTGTTTGTTTGACATTTTTAGCTGAATGTAAAAGACTAGAAAGTTCAGAAACAGGTTCAGTTCTAACAGGTTTGCAAAAATATGAGGAACTATACTTATCTAAATCAGTCTCCCTGGAATTAAAAAAAGGTAAAAGTCTCTTAAGGTAAGCACCCATATTTCTTGTTTCCAGCCCTCCTGGAGAGAAAGGATTGCAAACATTTCCACACGTAACAAGAGTCAATGATAATAATGATACAAAAAAGCTTTTTGGGCAGTTTCAAAATAAGCTGCGCAGATTTCTTGATGTTTAGACAGCATTGTTCCAGTAACTGTGCTCAGAAACTGCCTCAGTCACACCTTTAGGACTTAACTCTTTTCTAGCTTCTTCCT
>NW_026638145.1:0-367 GCF_028554395.1 Pezoporus wallicus | reverse complement strand
GTCAGGAGGATCTGAGCATGGTGTGAGAAGGACAATGCTGGAGATGTACAACATGGGGTTTAGTTTGCTTCTTTGGAGCTCAGCGGCTGCAATTTATAGGCTTTTGTTAACAACTGGAGCTAAACTTGATTCTCTCCAGGGCCTCTGGAAGGATTTTGGGCTGGTGGGTGTGAGCTCAGTATCCGCATCTGGTGGGGTTTGTAAGCATTCTTCTCCCCCAGCGTGGAAACTCCTCTCTGCTCCCAGTGGGAACAACCTCCAGGCAAAGCACACCACAGAGCTCAGCCTCTCCAGTGGGTGCTCACTGATTGCCTCTTGATAATGAAGAATGCTCACTCAAGTCCAGCAACGGAGGCACTGGCTGATG
>NW_026638144.1:0-358 GCF_028554395.1 Pezoporus wallicus | reverse complement strand
GCTCACTTTCATCCTGCCCAGCCCACTTCAGTTCACTCTAGCACTGTTTAACTCAGTCAAGCCCACTTTAACCCAGTCCACCTCAGTTCAATCCAGCCCAGCCCACTTCAGTTCAATCCAGCCCAGCCCAGTTTAACCCAGTCCAGCTATATTTAATACACACCAGCTCAATCTACTCCAGTCCACCCCAGTTTAACCCAGACCAGACCAGTTTAACTCAGTCCAGCTCACTTTAATCCAGCCCAGCCCAGTTCAGTTCACTCTAGCACAGTTTAATCCACTCCAGATCAGTTCAATCAATCCCAGCCCAGGTGAACCCAGTCCAGCCAAGTCTAACCCAGTCCAGCCCATTTGATCC
>NW_026638143.1:0-36186 GCF_028554395.1 Pezoporus wallicus | reverse complement strand
CATCAGATTTTATCTAGGGGGCTTCCCAAACCGGAAATGGCATCTTTGTGTTGAATAAACCTGAATGGGTTTTGCTTGATGAGTTTGACTGGGCCATCCTTTGCACTCACATAAACTTTTAGCATCCTGTCAGGAAGAGCCCAACAGTTTGAATATCTGTTCTGCAAGAGCAATGGGATGGCTGGTATAGGTGCTTTACAGACAAGGAGTGCAGGATTTAACCTTTTCCACTGGTATGTCAAAGCAGGTCTTTAGCTGATAGTACAGTAGCTATGTGGCAGTTTGTTTTTCTTTTTTTTGTTTGCTTTTTTTTTAAGAAGTTAATTTTTTTATTTAGCTAAACATGCTTGAAGTAAATTAAACACTTACAATCCACGTACCATGGAGGTGTGCAAGAACCTTTTAAAAAGTAAAATAACATGATTCTGTGACAAATAGAAAGGAAAAAATATTCAATATAAAAGCAGTTGGAAAATTCATGATCTGTACTCATTAAAAGTGCCTTCAAGATATAAAGACAGACTTTCTCTATAAATGCCAGATGAATAATAATGGTAAGTAGCAGCTATGATGTACAAAACACTTCAATGAACACAGTTCTGGTTTATGCTGCTGGGATGGATTTTTTTTAGGCAAACCTATATTGCTTCAAAGAGCTGTATATGGACCAATAGTGGGAAAAGAAGTAGGGAAGGGAATCTAATCCCACTGCTAAGTGAAGAAAAAAAGAAAAAAGCTGTTGCAGAATGGCTCTAAGAGCAAGGCCATGGATCCTTAGAGGCCTTGTGCGAGCAAAGCAAGGGGTAGGCCTCACAGGTAACCGGAAACCGGATGTGGGAGGAGAATGTGAAGGAAGCCGTGTAGAACTAACCAATACTGTTGTGACTAGGAGGCGTGGCTAAATAAAGTGAACTGCGCCACAAATAAAGTAGAAGTTTGCTTATCACCCATATTGGGTTGGCCTGTCTTGCTTCTCCTCACCACTTACAAATGGTGCCCGAACAGGGACCATGGACTAGAGGGCCCCGGCTACCGGGGACCCGGATTACAGGGCCCTGGTTAGCGGGGACCCAGAATACAGGGCCCCGGTTACAGGGACCCGGAATACAGGGCCCCAGTTAACGGGGACCCGGAATACAGGGCCCCGGTTAATGGGGACCCGGAATACAGGGCCCTGAGTATCAGGGACCCGGAACGGCAAGTGAGCGGCGCCAGTGGCAGCAGCCGGGGAGCACGGGCAATGCTGCTGCGGTGGCATGACAGACCCGGGTGCTTGGACTGACCGAAAGGAGTCCGCAGCTGGGGCGAGCCAGACACTGCTGCATTGGGAGGCTGATCCGGAGACCGAGGTTACAGGACGATCCGTAAGAGGACGATCCAGAAAAGGCCGGCCATGAAAATGGACCGAGAGGTAGCCCCTGATTTATTACAGTGCTTTTTATAAAAGCGGGGAATTGAGCCTGAGACTCTAAAGCAGCTAGCAGGTCTAGCGGCTGTAGGGAAGGCTAAGGGATTTTTGTAGATCCTAATACAGTTTTTGAGGAGAGTGAGTGGCGAAAGTTTGGTGATGAACTATTTGACTCAATGCTTAATGATGATAAAACGGCAAAGAAACTCGGTAAACCACGGAGAGAAGTAATAAACTGTACAAAAAGATACAAGGCAGAAAAGAAAACTGCCGCTGTAGCAACGGAGAAACTATGAACAGACGTCCCCTGTTGGTTGAAGCCGGGGGAAGATTACAACTCGTTTCCCCCAACTAGCGGGAGCACAGGGTTTCCCCCCCCCTTCCTTTTCTCCCCCTCCTTCATCAGAAGGTGCAGTGGAGGAGGTGTAACCCCCTGCTCCCCCACCACCCCAGTTCCGAAAGTAGGGACTTTGAAAAAGACAGAGAAAGTATATTAGAAGGGACACGCATGATGAATGTCGAGGAAGCGGAAAGGAAGAGGGTGGTGCCTCGGCGCCGGATCGATTGGGGCGCCATTTTGAAGCACGCAGTAGAAAATAGAGATTATGCGCTAGCGGGAGATTTAAAGGAACTGCGAGCCTTTCCAACCCACTATGCCCTAGAGTGGAAATTTTTAACTCAGTTACGGAGGAGCCAGGTCTGCAGATGGCCACATACCGAACGAGAGACATCTGACAAGAAAGACACAGCTGTGAGCAACGGAGACCCTGAGTTCGGCGCAGGATCAGCCCCCGAATCCCCTGAATCCGAGCCAGATTTATATCCTCTGCTTCCTGACTCTGACTCTTCGTCTCCCGGGTCGGTCTGCTCAGACTCACTGGCCCTGGAGACGCTCAGCTGCAACAATGGTTAACCAAAGATGCTATCATTACTGGTGAATTTTCTGCAATGGGCATCTTTGCATATCCTGTGTTTACTACACAGCAGGGGGCTAAAGAGTGGGAAGCTCTTGATCTCAAAATAGTTAAGGAGGCCTGACAAGCAGTGACCACGTAGGGGTTAAAATCCTCTTATACTCAAGCTGTATATGTTATGATTTTTTCTTGCAATTGACAGGGGGAGCCCATACAGTTTCTCTGTGATACTCATGTACTAGAACTTGGTAAATATAAGTATGTCCAGGTTTCTATCAACCCTTGGAGACCTTTGTAGATACTGCTGGCCACCTCTTCCAGCACAGGCTGGCCACCTCTTCCAGCACAGGCTGGCCACCTGTGTCGGAATGAGTGTGCATTTTGGTCAGTATAAAAGCTCAAGCCTCATACGATGTGGGGGAGGCAGAGCCTCTGCGGGGACCCCAGCTAAGGTTGAGCCTGCCACCTCGCACTGCAGTGATGCTTCTCGAAGCTGGTTTGCTATTAGTCTCCACAGGGTCCTTGTGCCACGTTCTGTACGTGGAACTGTAGTGGGAGTAATGATTGTCTGGATTTTGTGCTTCAAATATTGTAGTTGTGTGGAGTGTGCTTGTGGGATCCCATACGCGTGTGTGTGTGGTGAGGGCAGACGGTGTTCTGTGTATTTTTCTTGTTGGGTTCATGTAAAAGCTTTCAACGGGTAGCTGTTAAACATTTTGGGCATGAAAGGGTTAATGTAAAGGTGCGGTTGCCGGCGCGTATTTATGGTTGCTGCTGAAGCAGGCAGGCCGCTATAGCTGCTGCCCAGCAGGCCGGTTTTTGCAGGGATTAAAAAAAAACAAAAAAAAAACGGGGGGGGGGAGAGAGAGAGAGAGTAATGATGCTGCATTTAACCTGTCTAACCTGTCTACTTCTCAAGAACTGATACCATGGGGGAGGGGGTATATTTGTGTCCTCCTGCCTACAGGTCCATGGTGACTGCCTGCAAAGTTTGTCAAGCCTTGCCATGAGCTGGACAGACGAATGGATAAACCTGATGCCTCAGCTACAGGAGCTGACCGTGAATACCCCAAGCAGAATGAGACAGAGGAAGAGAAAGAACAAATAACTGCAAAACATCACTTGGGGGCAACTGAAAAGTAACATCCTGAATATGTGTGCTTGTAAAGTAGCTATTAGAGGTTGTGATTTTGTGTATAAAAACACCTGTATTTACTAGCTAGTTGCTAATAAGAAACTACACCTTGTATTGTATAGATTTGTCACTTGTAAAAGAGATGTTAGAGTATGGAAATTTGTAGTAGCTGCTAGAAAATGCTAAGGCAAAAGCTGGAAAGATTTTAATACAATGGTAGTGTTATAAAGCAGGTAATGGAACAAATTAAGAGGGGGGGAGAATTCCACTGGTAAGAAATTTCTTTGGCTAGTCCCTCACTGCCACCAGCATCTTCAACATGCTGCTGCAACCTGTAATAGTTACTCTGCTAACGTAAATTTGTGTGTGCCTTGCTGTAGTAGCGACTTGTTACTGGATGAAGCAGGTGAAACTGCATTGACAACAAGGTGCAAGGACAGGCTAACAAAAGGCCTGCTACCACAGTCAAGGGCAAGACTGGGTTGGCCTCTGTGTTTGCCACCAAGAAGAACCTTTAGCTCCGCTGTTGGCTGCATCCCAGCAGGCGTGGAGCGGTGGGGACACATGCCATGCCAGACCTTGATGTGAAGGATGTCCTCCCCTGTTACCAGAGATCCGTACAGCAGAAAAAAGAAAGGAGCAGGCCCAGCAGCCTGTAGTTGGCATATGTTGGAGATATGATATAGCCCAAATCCCCTGCTCAAGTAAAGTCACCCAAAATGTATATAAAACAAAAAGGGGGAGATGTGAAGACAGTGTTCTCACAGGAGAATGCATAATTGGTACATAAACTTTGAATAGTCCTGAAAGATACAGCAAGGCCATGAGAGGCCCGAAGAAGCTTAAGCAAGCAAGATAAGAGGCTGGAATTCACCAAGTTAATGAGAATTGTGGACTGTTGGCAAGCTTTCAAAGTGTTTAACCAATTATATGTTAGTCACTAAGGGTCTTCAAGACATGCATTCAATCATAATATGCCAAATCACTGTAAGTGCTTCGGCCGGGGCCTTGGCTCAGTTAAACAAGCTAGGCTGCTGGCTTGCTAAGCAGACAAATGCTACATCGAAGGCAATTTCTGATTTGTTGTTTGATGTTGACTCTGTGAAACATGCAACACTTCAGGACAGAGCCGCTATAGACCTCTTGTAGTTGGAACAGGGACACAAATGTGAAAAGTTTGATGGAATGTGTTGTATGAATCTCTCTGATCATTCTAATTCGATGCACGCACATCTGAGAACCCTGGCTCAGCTTACCCAGCAATCGAAAGTGAGCAATAACCTAGGGATAACTAAATGGTTGTCCTCATGGGGCATTACAGGTTGATTTAAACACTGCTGTTTGAAGCACTGCGCTTATGTATCATTGTTATGTTAATCATTGTAGCTGTTAGACTTGCTTATAGTTGTGTGATGAAACAAGTGAACAGAATAACCCACAATGTCTTGCTCGCACAAAAGAAAAAGGGGGGAATTGTTGCAGAATGGCTCTAAGAGCAAGGCCATGGATCCTTAGAGGCCTTGTGCGAGCAAAGCAAGGGGTAGGCCTCACAGGCAACCGGAAACCGGATGTGGGAGGAGAATGTGAAGGAAGCTGTGTAGAACTAACCAATACTGTTGTGACTAGGAGGTGTGGCTAAATGCCATGCCTATATAAGTGAACCACGCCACAAATAAAGTAGAAGTTTGCTTATCACCCATATTGGATTGGCCTGTCTTGCTTCTCCTCGCCACTTACAAAAAGCAATTGCTTTTTGACCAAATAACAATGATGATGTAGGCAGCATCTTTGGTTTTGTATTAATCAGCTGTTTAATTGCCTAGGTGTGGAAAGTGGGACACTGCACTCACAAATACATTAATCAAACCATACTTCAAGAAGAAACACTATCAGCTCTTTCAACACCAACAATCCAAAAATTTTCCCCAAGTTCTGTATTGCTCACAATCGTTCCTGCAGGTCTGCAAAGCTAAACAGGACTGCATTGGGCTTTGAGTCAAAATGCCCTTCACCTCATTTATAGCAGGTATTTCAGCACAGCCCTGAGATATAATAATTCTTTTACATTATAAAAGTATTGCAGGTGCTCTGTCATGATTTGGTCCAGTAGCACCAAAGCCATTTTGAGCTTTACAATTGATTTCAAGAGGTGATGGATAAAACCCCACTAGCAGTAAACTAAAACCATATGACAGTGTCACGGTTTAAGTCCAGCTGGTAACTCAGAACCACACAGCCACTCGCTCACTCCCCCACTTCTTCCCCCCCCCCCCAGCTCCCAGGGGGTTGGGGAAGAGAATCAAAAGAATGTAAATCACATGGGATCTGATTCGGCTGGGCCAGCCGTGTTGGCAGATCTCCTAGTGTTGACCAACCAGGTGGCTTTTGGTAAATGTGTATCCCAATGTTTGAATGTCCCACCACCAATTGCTCTCAGGGTAGTTTTTAACAGCCCATTGCACCATTTGATTTTACCAGAGGCTGGTGCATGGTAGGGGATGTGATGTACCCACTCGATGCCATGCTCTTTGGCCCAAGGGTCTATAAGGTTGTTCGGGAAATGAGTCCCATTGTCTGACTCATTTTTCTCTGGGGTGCCATGTTGCCACAAAATCTGTTTTTCAAGGCCCAGGGTAGTGTCCCAGGCAGTGGCGTGGGGCACAGCGCATGTTTCCAGCCATCCATTGGTTACTTCCACCATGGTAAGCACATGGCTCTTGCCTTGGCAGCTTGGTGGGAGTGTGATATAGTCAATCTGCCAGGCCTCCCCATGTTTGTACTTCAGTCATTGTCCTCCATAACAGAGATTTAAACCACTTGGCTTTATTAATTGCAGCACGTTTCAGAACCGTGAATAACATCGGCGATAGTGTTGACTGTTAAATCCAGCCCAGCATGGGCAACTGGGGTGCCAGGAGGAGCTGTGCTTCAGTGCCAATCACTTCTGAAGCAGCTTGAAACCCTTCCTAGGCTGCCAGTACCTCTTTTTCAGTTAGGGTATAGCTGGCCTCAGATCCTCTCTATCCCCAGCTGCAAAAGCCGAGGGGTCATCCTGGAGTCTCCCCTGGAGCTTTCTGCCAGAGGCTCCAGGCAGGACCATTCTCCCCAGCTGCGGTGTAGATCACATTTTTTACATCTTGTCTGGTCCGTACTTGTCCAAGGGCTACTGCGTGAACTATGTCTTGTTTAAGTTGTTCAAAGTATTGTTGTTACTCAGGACCCCATTTGAAATCATTCTTCCCCTGGGTCACATGATAGAGAGGGCTTACAGTCAGACTGTAATTTGGGATCTGCATTCTCCAGAACAAAAGAATGTAACTCCCACAGGTTAAGATTAGAGCAGTCCAGTAACTAAGGTATAATACAATACTACTACCAGTACCACTAATAATGTTTAGGGAAATAACAAGAGAAGACAATATAAAACTAAAAAGGGAAGGGAAAAATCCAATAAACACAAGTGATGCACAATACTCACCACCTGCCGAGTGATACCCAGCCTGACCTGAGCAGCGATCTGGGCCTTCCAGATAACTTCCCCCAGTTTATATACTGGGCATGATGTGCTGTGGTATGGAAAGCCCCTTTGGCTAGTTTGGGTCAGGTGTCCTGTCTCTGCTCCTTCATGGCTTCTTGCTTTCCTCACTGGCAGAGCATGAGACTGAAAAGTCCTTGATCTGGGTAAGCATTACTTAGCAACAACTAAAAACGCCTGTGTGTTATCATCATTGTTTTCAAACTAAAGTTGAAAACACAGCACTGCACCAGCTACTGAAGAGAAAAAAAACTATTACAGTCCTGCTGAAATGCTATATATGATACTGTAATGGGCTAATGAATCTTTGTTCAAGTGCTGTTTAATTCTTAGATGAATCATCTATCTACTCTGCTCCAAGGACTCAGTTTCAGTGCCTGACCAGCAAATCTCAGTCACAGCTATACTTGCCTTGCGCTTCAGACAATCAGCTACTCTCTCTGTGCTTTTCAACACAGGAAACACAGGGCAATGTTTTAAAGAAACAGGTGCAGTTATCAGTATTTAATCATCCCAGACTTTAATTAATCACCAAGTATAATAGTGACCCTGGTTCATCTTTTCACGAAGTCACCTTTTTAATCTGCTGCTTCAGTTTTAACAAAAATCTAACAAACTTTTCTTCTCACTTCCCTTTTATAAAGTGAAATCCTTAACAGAACCAAAAAAAAAGTAAAATCCTTTGGGAATTCTCATTATTGCTATTTCCAAGGTCTGGAGATAGAAGAGATAAATTATGAGCAGTTACAGGCTTTTCTAACTGTTCCTAAATCTTAATTAAGTTTCCTACTCAGCAACATATTTCATAAGGAGCCTAACTTTAAGCATGTTCTTAAGAGTCATTGAATCCAAGAACAAGGTAGTGTAAGGATGCCAGCAACTAGAAATGGTCTCTTTGTGGGCCACAGATTCCATTACCTTATCTCTGGCTTCAAAGGGTGACAGAGGCCATTGGTGTCTGTGTGAGAGTTGGGATGGTTTGATTTGATCTGGGCTTTATAATTTTTCTGTAATTAAATATCTTGATATTTTTTCTGTAATTAAAATCTATGAAATTTATGTAGACTTTTTAAATCTAAGCACATACTGAGTCAGTATAACCTGAAAATCAGATGGCTTGATCAAATGCTTTTGCACTGCACAATAAGGGCTGAAATACAATTAGACCAGCTCACAGTGGTTAGTGCCTGGTACTCAGTCCTAATATCTGTCACCAAATCAGCCAGCTGAGCATCCATTTAGTAACACTGCTCTCCTCACTCACCAAACAGCACTGACAGGAATAATGGCAGTGAATCCCTGGAACTGTTTCTTTATATAGTCATTTCCAATCAATGAAACCAAGTCCCACCTTTCTCCTCATTGCCTTGTTGCCAATTATTTTTCAGTAGCATATGGAGGCCATTGGACAATCAGTGCCACATTACTTTATCTACCAAGAACAAACTATTCTTGACCCCAAGACATTGCAGCTTAAACAGCTAATGCTTTGCAACAGGAACAGAAAAACAACAAACAATTGAAAGTGTGGGATTACAGGCTGGAAATCACCTCTCTCTTATCCCTCTTTCTCCTTCCCAGGCGTTTAATCTTATAGGGCACAAACAGCATTTTCTGCATGTGCATTGAACTAGTCCTTTCTGATACAGTCATATTGGCTGCAGCTCTGGATCCTCTAGTGAAGGTGTTTGAAAGCAATAAAAAGTGACTGCTATGAGCTTCTTTCTGCTGCATGGTTAACAGCAAGCCCATTGGAGTGAGGGCAGTGCTGCATGCAGAACACAGCTCCATAGCCCATGGTGGTGACACCAGAGCCCCTCCTTGCCAGCAGTTCCCTCCAGCACCAGCGCAGCATGCATCCTTTCCCACACAGACAAGCTTTTTTCCTATAAGGTCTTGCTCAGGCAGCACCTACTGGTTGTCCTGGGTACAGCAGTAGCAGTCATTTTTTCTCCTATTTAGTAGCTGGTGCAGAGCTGTGGTTTTGACTTTCAGCCTGGGAACAGCACTGATAACACCAATGTTTTTAGTTACTGCTCAAATATTTAGTCTGACCAAGGACTTTCTGAGTCTCATGCTCTGCCAGGGAGGAGGGGAAGCCAGGAGGAAACAGAGACAGGGCACCTGACCCAAACTAGTCAAAGAGGTATTCCATACCACAGCACGTCATGCCCAGGATGTAGAACTGGGAGCAGTTACGCGGAAGGGTGAGATCACTGCTCGGTCGGGCTGGGTATGGGTTGGTGGGTGGTGAGTGGTTGTATTCTAGTCCCTTGTTATTTCCCTTATCATTATTATTATTGGTGGTAGCAGTAGAGATTTGTGTTATACCTTAGTTACTAAATTGTTCTTATCTCAACCCATGGGAACTACATTTTTTAAATTCTCCTTCACATCCCTCCGGGAGAGGGGGAAGAAGGGGGCGGGGGGGAATAGACTGCGTGGCTGACCTGCAGACAGGGTTTAAACCACAACACTGGCGCACCTTAAAGCAGCAGGACAGAAACCTCAACATGACCTCCTAGGTTAGCACTTAGAGGAGACCTGCAACTGGGACATCTCAAAGTACCCTCCTATTTCCCCACACCTGATGCAGCCATCAACCAAAATGTCTTTAACCCACAGCAGGGCCAGCAGGAGCCCAAGTGCCCTGTTTCCCAGGGAAGGTATCCTCATGTCTCAGGGACTTCCCATGATGATCCCGAAAGTCACTTTACCATCAACATTGCCTGGCTGGGACTGGCTGGCTGTTGAGAACAGGCATTGGAAACTAGTGGCATGGCCTCAAGTCTGCATAAAAATTAGAGTACTGAACAAGTCATAACAAATGGGAAGTAATATTGCCACTTAAGAATGTAGCTTGGACAGCGACTACATGTGCTCTGCAACCTACAGAGACTCTGCAAGCCTGTCATGTTTTTCCCAGTTGAATATTATGAGCAACAAATACAGTTCTGGAGAAATTTTTGCTGCACATAAAAGCTCACACAGTCCATAATTTTGAGAGAAATTTTTTGTTTGTTTGTTTCATTTTTTGGTATTCTCAAATAACCTTAAAGCTATTTTATTTATTCTTTGTATGATTTCTTGAATTATTCAACTTTTATTAGCCTGTGTTCTCTGCTGAGGCAGTCCCATTTGAAATACTTCTAGTTTGCTGAACCAGAAGATGCTGATACAGAGTGCTCATTTCAGGCATGCTAAGGCACATGAAAAACAACAAGGTGGTTGGTGACAGCCAGCATGGTTTCATTAAGGGGAAATCCTGCCTGACCAAATTTGTGGCCTTCTGTGATGGGGCTACAAAACTGATGGACAGGGGTAGAGCAATTGATGTCATCTACCTGGACTTGTGCAAAGCTTTTGACACTGTCCCACACAACATCCTTGTCTCTAAATTGGAGAGATATCAGTTTGATAGGTGGACCACTCAGTGGATAAAGAACTGGCTGGATGGCTGCACGCAAAGAGTTGTGGTCAATGGCTCAGTGTCTGGATGGAGACCAGTAATGAGCGGTGTCCCTCAGGGATCGGTGTTGGGACCGATATTGTTTAACATCTTTTTCAGTGACATGGACAGTGGGATTAAGAGCATCCTCAGCAAGTTTGTCGATGACACCAAGCTGTATGGTTCAGTTGATATGCTGGAGGAAAGGAATGCTATCGAGAGGGACCTTGACATGCTTGTAAGGTGGGCTGATGCCAACCTCATGAAATTTAACCATGCCAAGCTCAAAGTCCTACACCTGGGTCAGAGCAATCCCAGGCATAGCAACAGGTTGGGCAAAGAAGAGATCCAGAGCAGGCCTGCGGAGAAGGACTTGGGGGTATTGGTCGATGAGAAAATGAGCATGAGCTGGCAGTGTGAGCTCGCAGCCCAGAAAGCCGGTCGTATCCTGGGCTGCATCAAAAGAACCGTGACCAGCAGGTCGAAGGAGGTGATCCTGCCCCTCTACTCTGCTCTTGTGAGACCTCACATGGAGTATTGTGTGCAGTTCTGGTGTCCTCAACAGAAAAAGGACATGGAACTGTTGGAACAAGTCCAGAGAAGGGCCACGAGGATGATCAGGGGACTGGAGCACCTCCCGTATGAAGACAGGCTGAGGAAGTTGGTGCTGTTCAGCCTGGAGAAGAGAAGGCTGCGTGGAGACCTCATAGCAGCCTTCCAGTATCTGAAGGGGGCCTATAGGGATGATGGGGATGGGCTATTCATTAGGGACTGTAGTGACAGGACAAGGGGCAACGCATTAAAACTTCAACATGGGAAGTTTAGATTGTACATAAGGTGGAAGTTCTTTCATGTTAGTGTGGTGAGGCACTGGAATGGGTTGCCCAGGGAGGTTGTGAATGCTCCATCCCTGGCGGTTTTCAAGGTCAGGTTGGACAGTGCCTTGGGTGGCATGGTTTAGTGTTAGGTTTCCCTGCCCATTGCAGGGGGGTTGGAACTAGATGATCTTAAAGTACTTTCCAACCCTAACTATTGTACGATTCTATGGGCCCTTGCATTTCCTTGGTTTCCAGATGTTGGCTGAAGACCTGTGATTAAAACCATGCTTCCCCATACGAATGCTTATTTGGAGTCTCTGCTTGTCCTAGTTTTGGCTGGGATAGAGCCATACTCAGCTCTGAGTAGGGCAGTAACTGCCCCTTGTTAGGTTTTCTTAATGGTGCAAATTATCCAGAATGCATTGTATATGTAGTCTATCCCAAGATATGTATATGAGAAAATATCTAGTCATTTCCTTTTCTTAAGATTACTTCTGTTTCATGCTTTAACAGCAGTGGGGAGGGCTCCCACCTGCCAGCACCTGAAATTACCCCACATGAGTGCCATGACCCTGCCATGGACAGCTTCCCACAAGAATTGTGTAACTCTCCAAAGAGGTGACCTTCCTCCACTGATCAGGTTCGTGGTATCTCAGTCCATCTGTTTGTTTGGTCCTCTTGTGCTCCTGGATCCCCTGGAATGGCCCTGGAGAATAGGAGAATCATAGAACTGTAAGTTACTAGAGATAAAATTATAAGGTCAGCAGTCTTGTCAACCAGGAGAGAAAACAGTTGAAATCCACCTTTACTACATTTGTATGTTAGCCAAAACTCATGTTCAGTCAGGAATAGTACAAGTATTTTGCATATTTTACAAATAAGACACCTCATACTGTTAGCAGCAGTTATAATTGCACTGTAGTTCTATAAAATAAAACGTAATATAATACTTATGCTTCCAAATTACACAATAGTAATTGTGAATAATTATACAAAATCTCAGGCTTTTTTATGGTTATTTCTAACACTGAATTTGTGTACACTATATACACACCATCTGTAGAGAATGTAAGACACAACTTCTGTTTGAGCACAGATATTTAAAACTGTAGCATCAACTTTTCAGCTATTGTCTCTATCTTCCTCTAAACCTCATTAATTAAACAATGTAGCCTTTGGGATTTACTCTCCAGCATCATTGCAGCCATATCTACATACCTCCAGTACTTTGTTTATTGCAAGAACATTTATGCATATGTCCTGAATCCCTGACTCCTCCTCCATCCAGTCCTCCCTGGGCTCTGTCCGCCACATGTACCACTGCATCCAACCCCTCCACGCGCAGGGATGTTTATGCACCAGTGGTGACACAGAGCACTGGTTTCCAAACTCTTGCTGTGAAAAGCATTTGAGGTGTTTCAGTAGAAGGCTGCTAGTTGTGAATACCAAAGCAGGGGCTTTCCCCTCTGTAGAGGCCCCTCTTAAGTATAATGTACAAACAATGAAAATGAAAAGCAATAAAAAAGAGAGATCTGGGCTTTGAATCCTTCTTAGGGTCAAGCACTAAACCCTCCTTTTTCAGATACACAACCCACGCTTGTTGTCCTCAAGAGAATTAACCTTAAGGAAGGAATTGAACAAAGTATGTATTTTGTTTACAGTGGACAAAGAAATTGTTCTAAAGCAACAAACAAACTTCAAATAAAATATAGATAACTGCAGGGAAAAAAAAAAAACAACAAACCACACGCTCCCAGAAATGAAACCCCAGTATATTTCTGATTTCATTGACTTTGTGTTGTATAGCAGAAGGTTAATCAAACTAAAGTGTTACATTTCTCCTCTGTTATTAACCAAAGCAAATAACATTAGCATTTTGTTAAATGTATTTTAATCAGGAATATTTTCCCAGATAGTCTGCACAGTCACTTTGCAGATTTCAGTGGAAGTTATTTACATGCTGAAGCATTGAGCCTGGATAGAAACACTTTGCTGCAATAGCAACACATACCCAACTGTTTTAATTTGTTTGGAAAAAAATACAACTTTTTGCAGTTAGACCCCTGATCTATAAAAGCACTTAAGCAACTGTATAACAGAGTGTATGAGTAGTCACTTAATGAAATTACTACTTATATACATGAATTATCCTCTCATTTTAAGTGATTTGCTGGATCAAAGCCTTTCTGTTTCAATTAGAGCAGCAGAGTTAAGGTAATGTAACAATGCCAGTTTGGAGAAAATAGCAGACCAAAGGTGCCTGTATCAATAAAGATATTCCCAGAGGGGAAAGAGAATAAATGATATCTATAGGAAGTGCCCACGTAACTACACCACATGAAGTCTAATTATCCATTCAACATTTTTAACCTAGAAGATTAAAATAAGTTTCATTTCAAACCCTTTAAGAAATCTCTGCACTATTTTGGTTTGTGTAGGGGATGAAGATGTTAATGCTCCAAGAACTTGGAAAAAAACCCCAACCCAACTACTTAAAATACCACTTCTACTTTTTAACTGTGATAAACAGAGTATATTATAAAACTCCAATGTAGCCTATTCAAGCATCAGAACAGCTCTTTCAAAGCAATGCATTCTCTTCTGAAAGATTTTAGTATGATAATCAAAAATTCTCTCCCTCAGATGCACCTGAGAAGCATTAACTTCTTGGTGACATTAAGAACCCAATCCTTTAATACAAACCTCACTTTTCCCACAGACACTTGAAAATATTTAGCATTTTTTCAGTTGAATGCAATTTTCATAATAAAGTAGCTCACTCAGCTACCTGACATCACAAAGACACTGAGTGAGCAGCTCCTGCCAACTTAAGCAGAGCATGATCGCAACCCCCAGTTACATATGTAAGTAGGCTTTTAAACATCCAATTGCTGTAACAATTCAAGTAATTTATGCTATTGTTATTCATTATATTCATTATTTGTAAAACATGCATTTTATTCCACAACATCCAGACCTCTTGCATACCTGATGTCTTTCAGTCAACCTTAACGGAGGATACACCAGATCTTAAATTCCTGTATCATTTAAATTCTACCTCTATGACCAGTTTTAGCACACCAAAGCTTCCCTTTGCCACTCTAAACACAACCTGGATGCCTAATTTAAGTTCTGTCATTTAGGGGCTGGTAATCAGAATTTGGTTATACAACATCCCTTCTGCTACAAAGCAGATTCTTCCACATAAACACACCCCTTTCTGAACAGCACCAGTCCATCACTACTGATGCTGCTCCCTACCTTTAGTTAACTCTTTGTTTAAATTTCACTGGTAAACCTTTCAGAAAAGTGTGGGAATTTTGTTCTGTGCCCAAATACTCAGCCCAATCAAATCTGAAATGTTCCTATTTAACTGCATCTCTGGCATTTTCAAGGGTATCACTTTAAAACTACAGGATATTTTGTTAAACCAAGCCCTACAATGATCCTGTTTTATTTCCATCCACTTAGCCTATTAATGCAGGCTAATACTGCATGTTCTTTTGGCAGCGAAACCTAAAGTGTACTGGGAGGCTACATGTACATTCTGTGTCATATCCAATTAACTCAAATTCACTGTGTACTGCATTATGCTTTTAGTGCATGGAAGATCAATAAATAAGGAGAAAATCCAACAAGGTTCTCTCAATTCCCATCCAATTCTAGTAGGTCTGAGACAGATCATGCTCCTATGATGTGTATGCTGCTGCTGAAGAGGGCAAGTGGTACATAGACACCATTCAAACTTGGCCTATTCAATCTGAACTCCTCTAACTTGCCATTCATGCACAGCAAACCCCCATCTGGTCCTATTTTGCCTCCAGCAATCACAGTTGACCAAATCTGATAACAGCTGTTGCAAAACAAAAGCCAAAGGGGAGAGGGAAAGGTTAGAATGAAGTCCAGTGCTGCAAAGTACTCCATGAAGTGAGAAATGGAAAAGGAGCCATTCAAATAGCCAATCCCCATTGAAAAGAGTCACTGCAAGACTTCTGGTTAAACTTGAGATATTTAATCCATCTGTCCTGCAAACCACAATGATCAAGTGATAATATAAATTTGAGATTATGTTGCACAAATATATTTAAAGGTTTTGTTCTCTGAGTTAGAAACTAATGACCCTGTGTTAGCTAAAAGTTAAACGTCCTTATGTTCTTTCATCATGTGTCAACCTGGGTTAATGTGAAAGTAGAATGTGGCTAACCAGGGTGCTAAAGCATCTCAAACCTTGGGAAAAGAAGGTTGGAAAAATAAATTTTCCAAGAAAGTGTTTGCATAAGGAAACATTTCTGTGTTTTCTATCACTATCAAAGACTTATGGCTCATCAGTTTTACTGAAATGTGTTTATTCTATAGCAAGATAAAAGCATTTTAGATAAACAAAATACAAACAACTTAATTGCTGCTATAATAACTCAAAAAAGTATAAAACAGCATAAAAACACAATAAGCAATGTAGGAATTAATAATTCATGTTACCAGTGTTTACATTAAAGCCTTATTTATGAAAAATTTACAACACATGATATGAAAACTTACAACTTTGAAAGAAAATATTTACATTATTTGGTTGTGGAGGTTCATTTAAATATTTTAATGGTCTTACAGCACATTAAAAACTTTCATTTTTCATATTAGCTTTCTGTAATAACAATTTTATTTAAGTGCATTTCCCTTTTAAAAATACAGTGTATTAAATCTGAAACTCATCACTTTGACACAGAATATATTTACATTTGTTCTGTAATTGAAATTAACATAAGAGGGTAAATGTCAATGTATATTTTCTTACAAACTATGGTAGGCTTATTTGAAGAAATTAAGTGAAAGGTTGGGTCAAACATTCAAGTTTGGTTACTTGCATTTGTCTTCGTGAAGACATTTAGGAGAGAAAAAACTTAAGAGCTTTAACTGAAATCTGTGATTTACTCTATTTTTTCATGACAAAAAATGCCATCAATTAACTCATGTCATACAAGTATGATTGTATGAAATCCAATCATCATTTTACAGGCAGTTACAACTGCTTTAAGGGCTTCCTGAGTTCATACTGCCCTGAAGAGTATTACTCACTTTTAGAGAAAGAAGGGTTATATCATATAACTCTGAAAGGCCATTTTGCTGTCATAAGGTCCAGGTATTTATTGGGCCATTTGATTCACATACTGTAGGTAAAGCTTAAATAAATTAAAAATGTATCACATGAAAAAGAGCACAGCTTGCTAAAAAAAAACAAAACACAAAAACCAGCAAAGCACAAAAACAAATGAAATGATTTATAGTCAGCTAAAAGATGATACACAGCTACATTGTAGTTCTTTATTGCCTATTTAATAGACACTTTAGAGGATAATTTGATCTGTTATGTATCCCTGCATAACTATCATCAACAATTTACAGTTTTCAGCCAAATGTGGTTTACCCCTACCCCCTCCATCAACACAAACCCATGTTGCAAGATCATTTCTCTTCAGAAAATACTGACCTGTGATAATACTTGAGTCTGTGTCTGAGATTGTATTTGTGACTGGTGCTGCTGAAGTGCTGGCTGAGGGCTCCCAATGGCAGGGATAGGAGAAGTGATCTGAGAGGCTACTGGAGAATGCTGCTGAGGAGAAGGCTGTGACTGGTATTGGATATGCTGCATTTGCTGCTGTTGCGTTTGCTGCAGCTGCATGTGCTGCAGTTGCTGGTGCATTTGCTGTTGATTAATTTGCTGCTGAAGATGCTTCTGCTGCTGCAAATGTTGTTGCATGTGGTGCTGATGCATTTCCTGCTGTATTTGCTGATGCATTTGATGCTGACGTAGTTGCTGCTGTTGCATCTGCTGCATCTGTTGCTGGTGGAGCTGCTGTATCTGGCGCTGCTGGCTTTGCATTGAGGGACTGACTTGAGACGAAGATGGCATTGCCACCATATTTGTTTCCATAGAGCTTATCAGTGGGGCAGCAATGTTTGTTGGCATGTTTGGTGCAATGGCGACAGAAGCTACAATCTGATTCATAATTGCATATGCTTAAATTAGATATATTTAAACACCAAAGGTAGGATTCTTTCATACTTTTACACATCTGTATTGTACACAACAAGTAGAATAGTTGCCTAGCATCCCTATATAAAGTCAACAGAGAGAAAAAGTCTCTTCCCACACAAATAAATTACGTTTTAGACATTTACCTTACAATGCATCAAACTGTGCTACAGAAATGTCTATTCTATCCCTACTCTCGGCAACTACCTTGGATGAAAAAGTTACAGCAAAGATGTCTTAAGCTGGGGGAGATGAGATGAATACTGGACTTAGAGTGCAATTTTCACTCACAATCTTCCCACAAGTTACTTGGCAGCTCAGGTCCCATGGATTTAGGAAGAAAATGTGATTTCTGATGTTTTTGAAAAGGGAACATAGAACTGACAAGATAAATTCCCTCAAAGGGATTTCCAGAAGAGTTCCAGCTTCCATTTAAGTTAGCATTGTGATACTAAACACTTTGAAAATATTATCTAAGTCCTAGAGACATCAGGAAAATGCAGCTTCTCAACACAAAAGGAAGAAATGTTCCAGCTTTCAAGAACACGTGTATAATGTCTGCTGTTGTATTTTTAATCATTAATTAAAATACACAGCAACTTTCTTTGTGATTTACTAATGCTTTGCAACTGTACATTCAAATAAATACTGTAAGGAGTTAGCATTACTTTCTTCTGTTGCTTTCTTGTGATCAAAGATATTTTTGTAATTGATCTATATGAAATATTAGTAGAGAAATAACTACCCTGATTAATTCTTAACCATATTTTAGATGTCTACAAGCATATTTCTGTTTATGGCATTCAGATGCAACAGATCTACAACCAGTGTAGTGCTGCTGGTTAGAAAGTTAAGTTGTCAAATAAGACAGCAGAGCTTTGTTTACTTCACAAATTTTATTCTAATTTGGCATCCACTAAAATACTCCATGTGGCTCAGTGACAGCTAGTCCATTTGTAAGTGCTCTCCAAATTCAGAGCCACCATACATTTTTTCCCCTCACCTGCAAGAAATACTTAAGCTCTGTCATACAATAACTGCTCTCCAGTTCCACACAATGCAAGTCTGTCTTTTGAGAAGTATCACTTCAGGAAAAACAAAACTCTGCAAATAGCTTGAAAATGTTAATGTAAAAAGATCAATATATTTTTCATGACTGAATTTTACTTTTTCAGTGAAGTGCATTATTTTGCCACCATAGATAACGGAAGATGTACATTTGAAAAGTTATTGTTTGGTAATCATTACTCTGCCATTGGAGAGATGACTTTTTTTTTGCAGAGACTAAGTAGGGTTCAAGCAGCAGCACAACAACTGGTAGAGCTATATTAATGAAATCCTAGGATTCTACTTATTTTGCATAACAGCACATCCCCACCACCAATATTTAAAAACCACTGCTAATTTGCATTACATGGAAAGCATTATTAGCCTTACCTTAGAAACAAGGCTTGCTCTATAAGCAGCAAGTGCCATTAGGTATTCTTTTTTGTCAGCTTCAGTTTTTCTTTTATATACCTATTAAGAGAGACTACAATTTCACCAACTTCAATTATTAAGATGTTTTTGCCAGAATGCAATCAAACAAGAAACCCATGGATAACACTCTACTGTTAGATAGATCTTCCCTGGAATATCTAAAAATTCTTGTAGGTGGTTACAGATTTTCAGGTCTACTCGCTGGGCCACAACTGATGTTTATTGTGAATAAATAAAGTGGCTAGAACAGCCAGCTGTTTGACAAGACTACCTATGCACACTTTACCTCCTCAGGAAATGATATTTTAATGACTCTAAAAGGAATATTACAACACAGACTATTTCAGATGCTAAAAAGTATCTGCAGTAGTATAAACTACCAAAAGATGACTACGCAATATTTTTTTAAACAAGCATTTGAACTATGTGTAAAAAAATCTTTATATCTTTAGAAAAGTTGGGTCATAAAACTTGAAAAACTCACTTTCCCCAAAGACAGTATGAGAGAATGAGGACCTTGGGCCCACCGTAGGAGAGGATCTGGTTCGAGACCATCTTAAGAACTTGCACGTTGCCATACCCATGGGACTTAATGAAAACCATCCGCGGATCCTGAAGGAGCTGGCAAATAAAGGTGCTAAGACACTGTCCATCATATTTGAGAAATCATGGCAGTCAGGTGAAGTTCCCGACCACTAGAAAAAGGGAAATATAACCCCCATTTTCAAGAAGGAGAAAACGGATGACCCGGAGAATTACAGACCAGTCAGTCTCACCTCTGTGCCCGGCAAAATCTTGGAGCAGATTCTTCTGGAAGGCATGCTAAGGCACATGAAAATCAACAAGGTGCTTGGTGACAGCCAGCATGGCTTCACTAAGGGGAAATCTTGCCTGACCAATTTGGTGGCCTTCTATGATGGGGCTATGGAACTAATGGACAGAGGTAGAGCAGTTGATGTTGATACATGGACTTTTGCAAAGCATTTGACACTGTCCCACACAACATCCTTGTCTCTAAATTGGAGAGACATCAATTTGATAGATGGACCACTTGGTGGACAAATAACTGGCTGGATGGCCGTGCACAAAGTGTTGTAGTCAATGGCTCAAGGTCCGGCTGGACACCAGTAACGAGTGGTGTCCCTCAGGGGTCGGTGTTGGGACCAGTCTTGTTCAACATCTTTGTCAGTGACATGGACAGTGGGATTGAGCGCACCCTCAGCTAGTTTGCCGATACCACCAAGCTGTGTGGTTCAGTTGATACGCTGGAGGGAAGGAATGCCATCCAGAGGGACCTCAACATGCTTGTGAGGTGGGCTGATGCCAACCTCATGAAATTTAACCATGCCAAGCTCAAAGTCCTACATCTGGGTCAGAGCAATCCCAGGCATAGCTACAGGTTGGGCAGAGAAGAGATTCAGAGCAGCCCTGCAGATAAGGACTTGAGGGTGCTGGTCGATGAGAAAATGAACATGAGCTGGCAGTGTGTGCTTGCAGCCCAGAAAGCCAACCATATCCTCGGCTGCATCAAAAGGAGTGTGACCAGCAGGTCGAGGGAGGTGATCCTGCCCCTCTGCTCTGCACTTGTGAGATATAAGGAAGAAATTCTTTACTATTAGGGTGGTGAGGCACTGGAATGGGTTGCCTAAGGAAGTTGTGAATGCTCCATCCCTGGCACTGTTCAAGGCCAGGTTGGACAAAGCCTTGGGTGAGATGGTTTCATGTGAGGTGTCCCTGCCCATGGCAGGGGGGTTGGAACTAAATGATCTTAACATCCTTTCCAACCCTAACTATTCTATGATTCTATGAATAAAGTTCACCTTTAAATCATGTTCACCATCATCTGTTAGATCAGACTAAAAGTTTCCAAATGTTTTTCACAAACAATATCATTCATATCTTGGCAAAAAAGTGTCCTATATGAAATCTACTCTTCCATCACAGCTTCCATTAACATGCTTTGTAACAAATTCATAATGCAGATCAAAGGGAAATGCTAAATGTGCTCTACCTTCCCCTTTTCTAACATGATTAATAGGAAACAAGAGCTTTGAAATAGGAATGATCAAAAGACAGTCTTAACAGGACTCTAGGACAATATCACCTGAGCATTTTTACAAACTGCCCTTTAAAATTTGAAGACAAACACAGCCATTTAATACTACCTAATGGCTCTTATAACAAAATGCTTTATAGATGCCAGGTCTTCAGCAAGTTCAAAAATCATTATAGCTCTACAGAGTAAGAGGTCTACATCAGCAAGTAGCATGTTCCACATAGAGCAGAGGTATGAGGATACTTTTACAAGGATTAGAATCATAGATTTGAGGGAAGAAACGGACTGTGCCCGGTCCAATGTGAATCCAGCATAAGACCCTTTATTGTGTGACAAGCGCATATTTATATCATTCTACTTCCTTTACATGTGATCACACATTCTTTGATTGGTCGCCTCACATCTCTTTTGCAGTCTACTAAGTGCTAAGCAGTAACTTTCCACTCTTTTACTCCCTTATCATCCCTATTTAGCAACACTACTAAGGGTTACAAATATTCACACTGTTTGGTCTGTCTTTGAGATGCACATCCTGCTTTATCTTGCAAACCGCCTGCTTTGTTTTGCTAACCGATCTTTACCCTTCATAGTTCTCTTTACAGTTCCCAAGGCTTAGGCCGGAGCAGGGCATTAACACCTGGTATTTTCTTCACAGTTCCCAAGGCTTGAGCCTGTCCAGGGCAACAGCAGCTGGTCTTTTCTTTACCGTTCCCAAGGCTTAAGCCGGGCCAGGGCGATAACGCCTAGATCCATTTCATTAACTGTTTCTATCCATCACCCACATAGAATCATTACTATTTTACTTCTTGTGAGACATCCCTCCATCAATTTTTTACCTGTTTTTGTTCTTCTCCTAAACTGTCTCACATAGATGACACTATTTTTGAAACGTCTCCAAATGCAGCATTTGGGTTCTGCCCTTTAATTGCAGCTTGTGTATCTCTGAAGAAAAGGGCGTATGCTGACACTGGCTTTTGTGGCTCATTGGGATCTTTCTTTTTCTTCTTCTTTGGAGTCTTGGTGTTCTTGCCAGGATCCGGGGCAGCTCTTTTTTCTCCAGTAGCCTAAGAAATAGTAACAGCAAGAACAGTCTACAGATACATAAAATAAGTCAGGTTAATACTGAAAAAACATCGTCAGTCTGGCTTAATAATACATAGATAAAGCTACTATGTAAGCAACATTTTGGAGTCTCCTGTTCTGCAAGCCTTTCTCCTCCCAAACAGTTCTTAGTCTCAGCTTAATCTCATCAGATCTACTGGAAATAAATGCATGAATAGTTACTACTCATTGTAAGCATGGCTCAGACAGTCAAATCCTAAGATCTTGACCTAAAAAAGTACACCCCAATGCTAATTTACATAAAAAAAAAGCATAAAAAGAAAATATTTAATCTATAGCATATTTTGAATAGGCAGTCTATGTTTTTCCATTAAGATGCAATTTCAGCAGTAGAGACTCAAAAGACAAGAGCTTGGAGGCATTCCCTGATTCCCAGACATAGACTGTCAACTTAGACATTGGTCAGGGGTTAAAAAGCCAACCCTTCAGGTAAAAAGCAGTGGCAACTCTGCAGCTTTGATCCACCTGCAGCAAACACCCACTGTGTCCAGCATCCACCTCCACTGCCCCGATGCAGGGTCAGGCTCCTGTGCAATAGCACTGGAGGCTCAGCCTCACTGCCAGGGACCAACCCTGCTCCTGCACCTTCCTTTTGCCTCTGGGATAGGGAACCCCCAGAGTAGCACACCAGGATACAGGTTCTTGCATGTGCCTCGTGTCCTGTACCATCTTTTGTTGAACTATGCACAGATTATTGCAACAAGGGAATAAAGTGGCTCTAAATATACCTCTATTATAGTCATTTTCCTTTGATATTTTGATCATTTTTGCAATGTTATTTCCATGTGCACAATTTCCATTAAGTTAATGAGAAAACCTCTCAGGGAATAGTCTTAATTATGTCCTTTAAAAATACTGCTATGATAACATTTGTGCTTTATTTTGTTGATAAAATTTTCCTCTTATAACAGATTTATTTAAAGCAAAATGTAAATTGAATAAACTTTCAGTTATAGAAGAAAGCTTATTTTATTTCTATCTAAATGATTATATGTTTATATGACTACAGAGAATACCAAAATAAGGGCAAAACTGTCCAAAGTTGATGAGTAAAGAGATTCACCAAATCTATAAAATCTGAAATGAATTATTATGAATATATTAGACCAAATATATATATATGTATATTTTTACATTTATTATTATGGAGGTATTATGGAAACATCTTAAGAAGCTAAACAGGAAATGAATCATATTCCACTATAGCATAACATGTATTTTATATGACAGCACTGCAGCTGAAATGCTACTGCCTCATTTATGAAAATATACAGACATGCAACGCTTACTCACTATAATGCAGGGAATAACTTACTCTATTTGATTCATCTGCATCTTCTTCATTTATAGAGCTGGATGGGGAAGGAGTGGCTGATTTACTGGCAGGTGGGGAGGGAGAAGTGTGTGGCAAATTAGTGCCTCCTAAATATAGACCCAGCTGCACACTTAGCTGAGACTGGTTAATGGTGGTTAGCTGAGAAGGAGGCATAATTCCCAAATGAGCAGCATCAGTCATGTGGACTATAGATCTCATAATCAGAGAGTGATTGTGGCGATACTGGGAAACTTGTGTGTGACTCTGATCCTAAAAGAGATTGAAACAGTATTCAGTCATTAGCAGTTACCATGTAGCATGATCACATAGTTATTTTTACAGGCTTTAATAACCAACACTTGCAGAATTGTCAACTTGCAGTTTGTTTAGGTTTTTTTTTTTTATAAGTTAAATTCATTTTGAATAAATCAAATGCAGCAGCAGTTACTACACTTGTCCCAGACTTCACTTCTTTCCCTGCTTGTGGATGAGTGTTTTTTTTTTGTGGAATAAAAATTGCATTTCCCCATTTTTAAACATTTCTTCTCTTCATGTGGTGTGAAATACCCACATAAACAACAGGGAAATAGGCTGACTGACTATACAGGGAAAACATGGGATGGGATATAGGGATATAGACAGAAAGAAAAGCATCTTCCTTTACAAGCATTCAATTACTTCAATTACTCTTAGCTGTTGTTAGTAAGAGGAGTAGGTATAAAACAGCTGCCTGAGTGGGATTTTAAAGTTGTTTTAAACAACACTGCCTGTCCAGGTCTCCAGTATAGATGCTGCAGCACACTGGAGAATGTTCGAGTCATCCTAATCACTCCTAAAAATCCTTGGTTGCAAGCACCACACAAACCTACACATTTTTATCACACATGTGGAAGTAGCAAGCTATGTACCAATCACAGACTTCATTTTTCTTGTATTTCATGTCTCAGAAACTCAAGTGCTTGCAAGGATTTGTTTGTACTCTTTCCTGAGGGCACAAACTGTGTCTTCTACATATCCACAACACTTACCACATTTGTAAGTTAAAAGTGAGACCCTGAAGGAAAAGCCAACTGGAATCTGCCTATGAACAACTCAGTTTTCTTATTTGCAACCACACATGGATCACTACACAATGAACAAATATTTAAACAGAAAAGAAGATTAAAGAAGACTTCTTTCAACAGTTAATAAGTGAGGACGCTAAATAGCTTACAAATTGATTCAGCAACCTGATTAATCTATAACCATTGTTTGAACAGACAACAATATGAGAAATAAATTAGATTTTGAAAACTTTTTCATTATTAACAACCAGCATTGCAATTAGTAGCAGGTGCAAAGATCCTTAATAAAATGACACAGGACAAAGCAGCAGTGCTGGACTTCCACAACAGGGTTTGACCTTCCCAGTGCTCTTATTAAGTGTGGATAAGCTCAAACCAGTTTTCAATTATCTGTGTCAGCATAGAGAAAGTTTAGCCCATGAGAATTGTCCCTTACATTTTACAACTCTTCCTCAACATAGGTAGTAGTAATGTGCTCCTGAAAGCCTTTTCTTGGACAGGACAAGTGCAGCCATACAAAGAAGCAACATGTGTTAGAGAAGATGCACACCCTGCCTCATTCATTTTATGTACAAGAGCTGCAGCACCCTGCTTCCCTATAACAATAAATCATATTAATTCTGAATTTGGCATTTGTGTCTTTTTGGTGATGCCTATACAGAAAAAAATAAATCCTTCTTAGCATAAAAATACATGTAGTGTTGCACCTGGATCCTGTACAGATGAAGTTAACACCACAAGCTCATAATCCAGATCCTAAACACTTAAGTCTCATGCTCATTCTCCCCATGATTTTTAAATAATTGCCAGTTGGCTCATCATCTGTACTGCACCATGCTGCTTTTCCTGCTTCTTAAATTCTTTTAATACTTTCAGCAAATGAGTGTGGTTCCTTACAGATGAATGCATGTGCCAAAAGAGGAGAACTTGACAGAGAAAAATCAAAACATGAGATTTACTGGCTGAAATGCCCCTTTGCTTCAGGGGACTTTTCTATGAAAATATACTACTGTTAACTACAGGGTCATTTTGACAGTAAAATGTATTGGCAGTACCGTCTGGAAACCATTCAAAGAATTTTCCTACCTTACAGGCATTTCTTTATTAGAATCATAGAATGATAGAACAGTTAGGGTTGGAAGGGACCTTAAGATCATGGAGTTCCAAGCGCCCTGCCATGGGCAGGGACACCTAACACTAAACCATGCCACCCAAGGCGCTGTCCAACCCAGCCTTGAACCTCCAGGGATGGAGCATTCACAACCTCCCTGGGCAACCCATGCCAGTGCCTCACTATAACAAGAAAGAACTTCTTCCTTATATCCAGTCTAAACTTCCCCTGTTCAAGTTTTAATCCATTACACCTTGTCCTATCACTACAGTCCCTAGTGAAGGGTCCCTCTCCGGCATCCTTGTAAGCCCCCTTCAGATACTGGAAGGCTGCTACGAGTTCTCCATGCAGCCTTCTCTTCTCCAGGCTGAACAGTCCCAACTTTCTCAGCCTGTCTTCATATGCGAGGTGCTTTGGCCCCTAATCATTGTTGTGGCCCTTCTCTGGGCTTGTTCCAACAGTTCCAAGTCCTTTTTATGTTGAGGACACCAGAACTGCACACAATACTCCAAGTGAGGTCTCACAAGAGCAGAGTAGAGGGGCAGGATCACCTCCTTCAACCTGCTGGTCACGGTTCTTTTGATGCAGCTCAGGATACGGTTGGCTTTCTGGGCTGCAAGCACACACTGCCGGCTCATGTTCATTTTCTCATCAACGAACATGCCCAAGTCCTTCTCCATGGGTCTGCTCTGAATGTCTTCTCTGCCCAACCTGTAGCTGTGCCTTGTATTGCTTAGACCCAGGTGTAGGACCTTGCACTTGGCAAGGCTAATCTTCATAAGGTTGGCATCAGCCTACCTCACAAACATGTCGAGGTCCCTCTGGATGGCATTCCTTCCCTCCAGCGTATCAACCGAATCACACAGCTTGGTGTCATCAGCAAACTTGCTTGAGGGCGCATTCAATCCCATGGTCCATGTCACTAACAAAGATGTTGAACAAGACTGGTCCCAACACCGATCCCTGAGGGAGACCACTCATTACTGGCCTCCAGTCGGACACTGAGCCACTGACCACAACACTTTGCATGAAGACATCCTCCTCCTTTTGCTGGGAACCAGCTTGTTGATCCATGCACTCTCTATGTTATGCCTAAAGTGTGATCACCATGAGAACACCTGATCTTGTCCGATGACATCTGAAGCCATCAAGGCAGCGACTCAACGTATAGATGGACTTGTGATCGAGAGGTGGACTTAACAACAGACATTATTGCCCAGGTTGTTCATGAATGTGAAATGTGCTGTAATTGAGCCAACCAAGGGGTTAAAGTCTCTCTGGTATGGAGGACAATGGCTGAAGTACAAATATGGGGAGGCCTGGCCGATTGATTACATCACACTTCCACCAACCCGCCGAGGCAAGCGCCATGTGATTATCATGGTGGAAGCAACCACTGGCTGACTAGAAATAGAAGTTTTGGCGCACATCACTGTTCGGAACACTATCCTGTGCCTTGAGAAACAAATCTTGTGGTGACATGGCACCTCAGACAGAACTGAGTTAGACAATGGGACTCATTTCTGGATCAACCTTATAGACACTCGGGCCAAAGAGTGGGTTTATCACATCCCCTACCATGCACCAGCCTCTGGGAAAATCGAACGGTACAATGGGCTGTTAAAAACTACACTGAGAACAATGGGTGGTGGGACTTTCAAACACTGGGATACACATTTACCAAAAGCCTCCTGGTTGGTCAACACCAGAGGATCTGTCATCAGGCCTGGCCCAGCCCAGTCAGAACTTTTACATACTGTAGAAGGGGATAAAGTTCATGTGGTTCACATAAAGAATTTGTCGGGGAAGACAGTCTGGGTTGTTCCTGCTTCAGGTAAAGGCAAACCCACTCGTGGGATTGCTTTTTCTCAGGGACCCAGATATACTTGCTGTGTAATGTAGGAAGATGAGGAAGTCTGGTGTGCACCTCAAAGGGATTTAATTTTGGTGTCAAACAGCTGATGAACTCAGTTGTATGCTGTTGCCCGCTATATAACACTTCTGTAGTCCACCAGCTAGATGTCTTCAGGTCACCAGCAACTGGCCCTGACTTGCCTCCGATCATCATCCCAACAAAGAATGAACTTTGATGAAACCGGACGAGCTCAGCAGTGAACAGAAGTGTTCAGCCGTCTCATTAGCAGGCATCAACCCAACACTACACCCTGTCTCTCCTGCCCTGAAAAACAGTTACAAGAGCTCGAATCTGACATCATGGACTGGATGATTTTAGCAACTTTATAGAGATTGGTCCATGGACTAAGGAATGATATGTCTCTTTGTGTGTGTGTGTGCATATATATATGTATATATATGTGTATATATAGATATAAGACAAAAGAGATGGCATATTGAGAAAAGTGGGATCTGAGCAGGACGTGAATGGTACAGAATAAGAGGAGGATACAGTCCTGGGTTCAACAGTAGCAGTTATTTTTCTCCTTCTTAGTAGCTGTTGCAGTGCTGTGTTTTTGAGTTTAGTCTGGGAACAGCGCTAATAATACTGATGCTTTTAGTTGCTGCTCAAGTGTTTAGTTTGACCAAGGACTTTCTGAGTGTCATGCTCTGCCACAGAGGAGGGGAAGCCTGGAGGAAGCAGAGACAAGACACATGACTCAAACTAGCCAAAGGGTTATTCCATACCGCTGCACATCATGCCCAGTATATAAACTGGGGGCAGCTACCCAGAAGGCACAGATCACTGCTTGGGTCAGGCTGAATATCGGTAGGCGGGCTGTGAGCAATTGTATTCTCTTCCCTTGTTATTCCCCTTATTATTACTATTGGTGGCAGCAGTAGTAGTTTTGTATTGTATCTTAGTTACCGGACTATTCTTATCTCACCTGTGGGAATTACATTCTTTCAATTCTCCTCTCCATTCCTCCGGGAGTGGGGGGAGTACGAAAGGGGGGGGAGAGTGAGCAAGCCGCTGCATGGTTCCGAGTTACCGGCTGGGATTAAACCAGGACATTTTTTTTGTGGCACTCAATGTGGGGAATGAAGGGTTGAGATAATGACAGATTTGACCAGAGTGTGTCTAATCATATTCGTGATAATCATTCATTGTTTCAGATTAATAGTCACTTGTCACAATGCTGATTTATTGGCTCTCAAAGTTGTTACTCTTGATCTCAGAGTTTCAGCATGTCATACCTTACTTACAGCCAGTATTTGCTGGTTTAGTGTTTATTGGCTGGGGGGGGCTGGGTGAAGGTTCTTCTTTTGATGATCATGAAACTGCTCTGGCTTGCATTCCCAGTGTGGTCACCACCTCTATACTTTGGGAGGTATATAATAGGAGTGTATAGCAATTTTTTTTTCTCCTCAGGTGGTCAATCTATGATGGAGACATTCTCTCACACCCCTAGCTCCCCCACAAGACTAGTTACAGCAACATTTGAGAGTTCTGAAGGTTTTGGAAGGCCCTTGAGAGCTGCCCAATGACTGTGATGGGGATCAGCATGTTGGCACACAGAGTGTGTTTTATCCACAACCATTTAATCTGATCTTGAAAGTTAAGCAGAGTCGGGTTTGGGTCTGGTATAGGGTTTGATGACACTATAAGAGGACCAAGAAATTTTCCCCGAGGCTGGACAGTCATGAGCAGCAGTGTGTGTGGGATAGTATGGGCAAGTATCTTGGCCAATGGGTCCCTCCATTGCTTTGGAACTTCACCAGTGAACAAGTGCAAAATCCGGAAAAACTAATAAAACACTTAAATGAGGCATGTTGTCATCCTGGTCAAACCAGACAGAGACAAATCATGGCAATGTGCTGGGGCTTGGCCAATACTTGTAGAGCCCTGTTCAACACTATTCAGCACCTTCAAAGGGAAAAAAAATGTCTCTGGATCTGATGGCAAAGCAACAGACAGTGCAGCTACTCCAACTCCATGTACAGCAGCTCCACCAACCCCAGTGACAAGTACAGCAGCTACTGAAACCCGGCAGCAATGGACAATGCATCTGCTGGTGCTGCTCAACCCCCAAGCACAGTGGCTGCACCATCCCCAGCAACAGATACTACTTCCACTCCAACCCTAGTGTCAGACACTGCAGCCACTCCAACCACAGTGAGAGTGACTGCAGCTAAACCAAAGGACCAATTCACGCTAATATGTGTCAGCAGCAGGCAACAATCTAACACTTCACACAGTCTCTCCTGCTTTGAAAGACTGTCACAAGAGATGGAACATGATGGACTGGATGAATACAGCAGCTTTAAAGGGATTGGTCCATGGATTAAAGAATGATATCTCTCACTTTCTGTGTGTGTGTGTATATATGTGTCGTGGTTTAAACCCAGTCAGGCAACTTGTTCACTCACTCCCAGTGAGTGGTGCCGAGCTGACAACAATCGAGGGCCGCCCCCCCTCCCCCACCGGGGCTCTCCCCTTCCCCGCTCCCGGAGGAACGGGGAGGAGGATCGAAAGAGTGCAACTCCTACGGGTTGAGACAAGAACAGTCCCGCAACCAATGTACAACACAAATCACCACCGCTACTATCAACTACAACAATGATAAGGGAAAATAACAAGGGAAGAGAATAAGATACCACTGGCCAAGAAACGAGTCCCACCCAGAAGCCCATATCCTTCCGGGTAACTCCCAGTTACCCCCCACCCCGGGCATGACGTACTGTGGTATGGAATACCTCCCTGGCTAGCCCGGGTCAGGTGCCCCATCTCTGCTTCCTCACAGCTTCCCCTCCTCCCTGGCAGAGCATGAGCCTCACAAAGTCCTTGGTCAGGGTAAACATCACTTAGCAACAACCGAAAACATCGGCTTCACCAACACTGTTCTCAGGCTGGAAGTCAAAACACAGCACTGCACCAGCTACCACAAAGGAAAAAACATGACTGCTACTGCTGAACCCATCTCATTATGTGAGACAACAGTGATGGTATATTGAAAAATGTGGGATCTGAGCATGACGTGAATGGTATGGAATAAGGGGTGGATACTGTACTGGGTTCAGCTGCAGCAGTCATTTTTCTCCTTCTTAGTACCTATTGCAGTGCTGCGCTTTTGACTTTCATACTGGGAACAATGCTGATGAGACCGATGTTGCCAATTGTCGCTAAGTAATGTTTACTCTGACAAAGGTCTTTTTCAGTCGCATGCCTTGCCAGAGAGGAGGGGAAGCCTGGAGGAAGCAGAGACAGGACACCTGACCCAAACTAGCCAAAGAGGTATTCAATACCCCAGCATATCATGCCCAGTATATAAACTGGGGCAGTTATCTGGAAGGGCTAGATCACTGCTCCGGTTGGGCTGAATATTGGTAGGCGGGTTGTGAGCAATTGTATTTTCTTCCTTGTTAGTCCCCTTATCATTATTATTCTTGGTGGTAGCAGTAGTAGTTTTGTATTATACCTTAGGTAACAGACTGTTCTTAACAGTGGTAAGTTACATTCTTCTGATTATCCTCCCTGTTCCTCCGGGAGTGGGGGGAGGAAGAAGTGGGGGAGTGAGTGAGTGGCTGCATGGTTCTGAGTTACCGGCTGGACTTAAAACACAACAGAAATATAACCCCCATTTTCAAGAAGGGGAAAATGGATGACCCAGGGAATTACAGACCAGTCAGTCTCACTTCTGTGCCTGGCAAAATCTTGGAGCAGGTTCTCCTGGAAGGCATGCTAAGGCACATGAAAAACAACAAGGTGCTTGGTGACAGCCAGCATGGTTTCATTAAGGAGAAATCCTGCCTGACCAAATTGGTGGCCTTCTATGATGGGGCTACAGAACTGATAGATAGGGGCAATGCAGTTGACATTGGACTACCTGGACTTGTGAAAAGTGTTCAGCACTGCCCCACATGACATCCTTGTCTCCAAACTTGAGAGACATGAAAGCTTATTGTGACAAATTATGCTGGGATTCTCAGTATGTTCTATCCTAGAGAGCAGGAGTCCCCTCAAACCCTCTGATGTTTTCCAGGTGAAGATACTGGTGAAGATACTTCCCTCGAAGCTTTTATCATTGCTCAGTTTAGTTATTATACTACTTCCATCAAAATATAATCATACATGTAATCAGAGGATTCTCATGACAGATGAAAAGGCCAAATGAATTCTTAATTAATCCAAAGAATCTGCAAGGACAAACAATGTATTTTAACCCCGGATAGTTTCTTCTTTCTTGATACTATATTTAGTCTGTTGTTAGGCAGAGTCCTTGCTTGGGCAACTGGCCAGGTCAGAGTTTTGAAGTACAGTCTTTTTTCATTAAAATTTGCTTTTATTGGGGAGCTTATTTTATGGGAGTGAGAGAGTAGGGGGAGTGTGAGAGGGGTGTTAATTTTGTTAATAACTTTTTTTGTACTAGCATACTAGATACTGAAATAACTATTAAGCCAGATCCTACAAAATGAGAAGACTTCTAAGATTTAAGAACTTTGCCTAAGCAATATTAAAATCTAAAAAATTCATCTCATTTTGGGCTAGTAGCAATGGGGAAGGCTGTGCCAGCCATAGAAGAGTGAAGACCAAATTGTTTTGTTGTTTGTTTTTTTTTACCTGACCCCAATATTGCAATTTAAGCTCTTCAGGTCATGGCATAGATTTCTGATAGCTTTGATAGTGCGGGGTTTAGTTGTTTTACTATAGAAATTCAATTGTGTTAGTCTATTACCTTTGGTCACCTCAAGAGGTAATATTCCTGAGCACATAACTGATTCTTACCAGTTACCACTTCACAGAATTAATGATCTATAAGCATATTCAAAGATCAACAATCATGTAGTCTAATTGCGATCCAGAAAAAGCGTGTTAAAATTTCATTGCAAATCTAGATTCTGCCCTCTCTCTTCCACTCTTGCTATTGATCTAATGTAGTATTGTTGTACTCTGAGTAATACCAAGACACAAATTTGCTGAGAAAAGTAGGTGTAATTGGTGAATTACTGTGTTCTTGTGAAATCTCTGGCTACTGACAATAACCTAATGCATGTCATCTAAGACTCAAATTAAAATACAATTGCAACCATGTAATATGCAAAATCACCCTTTGGTTTAGTATACTGTTTAAAAGGTTGACTCTTAAGAACTCAGATTAACTATTCTAAATTATGTTGAGGGGAAATTTCTCACTGACTTCACTGAAACCCCCAAGAACTACCAGTGTGCACTTTGGAAAACTCTGTATGAAACAACAGTGTCAAACTGTTATTTTTAAGATCTGAAGTTTTTAAATTGAATTCTAATATTTGCATTGAAAAAAGAATGTGATGACATTTTTTGGAAAGTAAAGGAGAGTAAGGAATGCAACGGCTTAGGAAATATATAATGACAACTCAGTGCAAGTATAATATGTTTGAAAATATTTGGTGTTTGCAGAGTAATTATTTAATATTTAGGGTCATGTAAAGAAAGAAACTAGCTTTTTCCTTGAAATCATCTGACTGATTTGCATTGATGTCATGATAACATACTTCAAAGGTTGATGCCTGTGAACAGTCCAAGGACACAAGCCTTGTGACTCTACTACATATTGCTGGAGGCCATTCCAATTGTTCCCATTGTAATGTAGGGAGTCTTCTATTTAATTTCTTTTTCAACTGTTGATCTCCAAAGACTGTTGTTTGCATCTGTTCATTAAATTGCAAACTCAGCTGTGAAAATGGGTTTTATGGTGTCCTTTCATTATGGTCCCATTTAGAATTGGAGCTGAGCACAAACATGATAAATATTTTTCTTTGTGGAGGCACACACTGTTGGAGAGCCATTGAAATAACATGAAACTGGGATTGTTTGTTTATGAGATCAGATTCATTCATTACTTTGGTAAGGAGCTGTGAAATGTAAATCTCGCATTCCACTGGACAATAACACCACCAGCTTGAACTCATTTAGAGGTGTGATATTCCATTCAAAGGATGGCTGTTAATTTTATTGACCAAATTTTGGAATTGCGGTAGCATTGATATTCAGGAATGCTTCCGAATTGCTTTACTTCTATAAGTTTTGCTTATCTTTGGGAGGGAAAAGGGTTCAAGCTTTATATTACAGTATTGCTATTTTGAAAAATACGTAGTTTTATTGTTGTTATTCCTTAGCTTTCGTCTGTATCCCATTTTCCCATCTTTCTCAGAGAGTGTGTGTGTGTGTAGGGATATAAAGAATGGATGTAATCATATTCCTTAGAACCAATGCTCATTTTCTTACATATGTTTGCACTTTTGTACATTTTACACTGGTGGAATTTAATTTTTTTATCAAGATTTTGATCAGTTAGAGAGAAAATATTTAGTACTCATGTATAGACATTATAAAATAACTATTCAAGCTATCTGAAATAACATTTTAGAAAGTTTGTTTTTTTTTAATTTAGTAACTGAAACTTCAGTGGTTGAAGGAATATTATGGAATTGAGTAAATTCTTTAGACAAGACTATTTAAAGCCCAGCCTGGCTTATAATATGCATGAATAAGAATAAAAGCAGCCAAAAACTGGAGTCTGATCTTATTAAAAATTATTACTGGTTTCATATAAGATTACTCAATTAGACTAACAACTCAGTGTGAAACATTGTGTTTTTAACAAGTGGGGATCCAGCACTTTTCTAAAATTTCATGGCTTATTCCTGTTTGTTTTGAACTGGCACCTAAAAACCAGGTACCCAGAGCCTCTAGTTACGTAAAGCCCAGATTTCTAATGCTGTCTATATAGCTGTGTGTTGTCACTTCCAAGTATTTTGCTTTATGAGGAAAGAGAATAAACTTCTCTTTATCCCTAGACCTGCTTTGTCAGGTCTTAAATAGGAAACCCATCAGATTCATTTTGTGACAACTGAATTTTCTTCCTGTTTTGTCACTGTGTATGACCTGCTGGATGTGATAGTGATAGAAACAAAGTTAAAATCAAACAAAAACTATCAACAGCTACTGCCCAAGTAGCCTGGGTGTGTCAAGGGGTTTGACACAGAGCTACCCTTGATGTACTCCAACTAATATGTGTCTCAGAGATGTGTTAGTGATCTGGATCCTTGAGTATTTGGAGAGAATGACTGCAGCTGGACCTACCTTATGTGCAGATCCTTAGTATAAGTTTTTCTTTTGGCTTTCTTTGGGTTTTGTTTTCTGGTTTGGTTTTTTTTCTTTTCCTCTTGGGAAAAAAGGAATATTCACTAAGACGTTCTTGGGGAAAAGAATGAGTTTGGAGTAGTGAACAGTGCCATATAAAAATATCAATGATGTCACAAAAGCTCTGTCATGATGACATTTTATTGTTGATGAATTGTAAAAACCATCTGGGTACTATTCTAATGATTCAGAGGCCTCTGTATGGCTCGTACAGATGCTTCTTTTGTTATTGATGTGATCTTGTAAATAGTTAAAATATTTACCAAGGCACCTCTGAGCTGAAGCTATACCATTTTATTATTTATACCTTTTCAGGGAGACAAAAATGGAGGTGTCCGCTAAATGTGATGGATGAGGCTTATAAACAGCCATTATTGCCATCAAACCTCACATGTCAGCTCTCCCTTTTGTGTCTGTGCATTTCTAAGCTAACCAGTGATCCATGCGTAAGATAGAAGGTTAAGAATGTGCAGAGAGAAAGGGGGTTGACTCCAAGCAAGATGTATCTTCTGCTGATTAGAAATACAGCTGTAGACAAGGGAGAGAAAAGAGTTTTTGCAACACGACACTCCCCTTTTCATTTCACACAACTCACTGTTTAGAACCTGCAAATCACTAACTAGCAGAGTCACTTTGCTGGTTCATGTAACTTAGTGCAGCTGCCTTTTGTTTTCCCAAGATAAAAATCAGGAAATGCAAAAAATTAATCAGGACCAGAAAAAAAGGAATAGCAGAGGGAATGAGAGGAAAAAGGTTGAGCAAGTGACTTCACAACTTGTTGACAGAGCAAAGTACCCTTTTGTTATAATTAAGTGTACTTTACAAGCTAGGCAGAAGGGAAAGCCAACAGAGCTTATTTGATATCCCTGTCAGTACTTAAAGCTGAAAAAGTTATTCCTGTTCCTGATGCACATGCAAAAAGAGAAATTATTTCCAAAACTAGTAACTTATCTTTTAAAAATTATTCTTGTCTCTCTGAAATTCTAGAGGCCATCACAGCAGTTTCTCCAAATGAGAATACCTTGTCTTGTGACTTTCTCCCCTTTTCTTCATGAAAAATAATTTTTATGCTAAAAGATTTACAAATATGAAATTCTTTTTAAACTGTAAATAAAATTGAATATAGTGGGTTTGTTAATTTTTGGTCTGATACTGGGAAATAATGTGCTATATTCCAATTGTGATATATTTGTTGTTATTGTTCAAATTGTTTAATATGTCAGTGTGTAACTGCTGAGAGAAGAGAACTGATTAAAAAAAGTCATGTTTGATGTTTCGGAGACATCATATAAGCGCAACAATGATTTATTCAGGCTGGGGTTCATGTTACTGCATTGTTAATTTCTCTTTTGTCTTAACCTGAAGCTGACTGTAGCAAACTATCAGGTAATTCTTATGCACAACTGAAAGCCACGGAGTTGTATACTCATAGGCTACAGAAAAAGAAAAAAAAAAAGAAAAAAAAAGGAAAATAATGTAGGAAATGTTTGTCTTCTTTCCAATGCCATTGTTAGAGCAGCTGAAAACTTTAAGAGTGAGTTTACAAAACTGTCACTTAGGTGGCAAGGCTGGACATTATGCTTCAAACATAAAATTATGTGGAATGGTATTTTCTGACATGAAACTAAGATTTTGCTTTCATTTATAAAATACTAACAATAGCCTAGT
>NW_026638142.1:0-358 GCF_028554395.1 Pezoporus wallicus | reverse complement strand
GTCATGTTTTTGTCTTTTTTGAGGCTCTGACCCTGCATCTCATAGGAGAAGCAGGAAAAGATGGTTTTGGGGCATTTTTGTTCTGTTTTAGGTCTGTTTTGGGGCCCTGACACTGTATCTCATAGCAGAAGGAGGACAAGGTGGTTTTGTCCTGCTTTTTGGGATGTTTTGGGGTGTTTTTGGCCTGTTTTGGGTCTGTTTTGAGGCTCTGACCTTGTGTCCTACAGAAGAAGCAGGACAAGGTGGTTTTGGGTTGGTTTTGGGGTTTTTGGAGTGTTTTTGTCCTGTTTTGGGTCTGTTTCAGGGCTCTGACCCTGTATCCCACAGGAGAAGCAGGACAAGGAGGTTTTGGGGTGGT
>NW_026638141.1:0-357 GCF_028554395.1 Pezoporus wallicus | reverse complement strand
CTGGCCCTGGCCCTGGCCCTGGCCTGGCCCTGGCCTGGCCTGGCCGCCTGGCCTGGCCTGGCCTGGCCTGGCCTGGCCTGGCCTGGCCTGGCCTGGCCTGGCCTGGCCTGGCCTGGCCTGGCCCTGGCCTGGCCTGGCCTGGCCTGGCCTGGCCTGGCCTGGCCTGGCCTGGCCTGGCCTGGCCTGGCCTGGCCTGGCCTGGCCTGGCCTGGCCTGGCCTGGCCTGGCCTGGCCTGGCCTGGCCTGGCCTGGCCTGGCCTGGCCTGGCCTGGCCTGGCCTGGCCCCTGGCCCTGGCCTAAGCCTCACCAGCTTTCCCTCCTGGCTCTTCGATTGTGGGAGCAGACGGCAACTGTTCG
>NW_026638140.1:0-364 GCF_028554395.1 Pezoporus wallicus | reverse complement strand
GATCTATAGGAACGGATCGTGTCAGCGACTTAGGAGTCCTCGTCATCGTTGCGCTTTGGGTGGAATCCGAAATCCTTGAAATCGTCGCCTCGTGTGTAGAACGTAGAAGAAGGATTAGATTTTCCTGTCAGTACAACGATGAAAAAGAAGAAACAAAGGAATAATCCTTCTTAATCAAAACGCTTTGTTACTTTAAGGGGTACTTCGTTTAACTACTTGAATGTCTAAAACGTTTTGCTAATTAAAGGGGTACTTTGTTTAAGCGCTTGAATGCCTTAAGGGGGTTAGGTAATCGAGAGATCCATCCTGTCACAGGATGAGGTGAAACTTGTGTATTAACTGTTATAAGAAATGGAATTTAGGG
>NW_026638139.1:0-3560 GCF_028554395.1 Pezoporus wallicus | reverse complement strand
TTAGGGGTAGGTTTAGGGTTAGGGTTAGGGTTAGGGTTGGGTTAGGGTTAGGGTTAGGGTTAGGGTTAGGGTTGCCGTCTGCTCCCACAGTCGAAGAGCCAGGAGGGAAAGCATGTGCGGGGCATCTTCAGCACACAGTCAGCTTTGCAATGCTGTCACCATTATTGCTGTCACTCCTCGGTTTCATACCTAAAAGTACATTTGAATTCAACATCTCCAAAGCTGCTTCTCGGCTCTCCAGTAGCACAGCGATTAGTGCACGAACTTCTGGCTTCTGCTCCCAGAGCCGAAGAGCCGGGAGGGAAAGCATGTGCTGGGCATCTTCAGCACACTGTCAGCTTTGCAACGGTGTCACCATCATTGCTGTCGCTCCTCGCTTTCATACCTAAACGTCCGTTTGAAAGCACCCTCTTCGGAGCTTGCTCTCGGCTGCCCAGCAGCACAGTGAGTAGAGCACGAACAGTTGCCGTCTGCTCCCACAGTCGAAGAGCCAGGAGGGAAAGCATGTGCTGGGCATCTTCAGCACACAGTCAGCTCTGCAACGGTGGCACCATCATTGCTGTCGCTCCTCGGTGTCATACCTAAAGGTCCATTTGAATGCACCCTCTGCTGTGGGAGCAGAGGCCAAACGTTCGTGCTGTACTCACTGTGCTGCTGGGCAGCTGAGAGAGACCACCTGAGAATTTGGATTCAAATGGACTTTTAGGTATGAAACCGAGGAGAGACTGCAATGATGGTGACCCCGTTGCAAAGCTGCTTGTGTGCTGAAGAGGCAGAGCACTAGCTTTCCCTGCTGGTCCTTCTGCCGTGTGAGCAGATGCCACTGTTCATTCTGTGCTGTGTTGCTGCCAGCAGAGAGCAGCCTCTGGACTGATTCCATTCAAATGCTTTTCCTGTATGAAAGTGAGCAGTGAAAGCAACGATGGAGGCACCAATGTAAAGGTGATTGTGTGCTGAACAGGTCCAGCACCAGCTTTCAATCCTGGCTCTTCTGCTGTGGGAGCAGAGGCCAAACGTTCGTGCTGTTCTCACTGTGCTGCTGGGCAGCTGAGAGACACCACCTGAGAATTTGGATTCAAATGGACTTTTAGGTATGAAACCGAGGAGAGACTGCAATGATGGTGACACCATTGCAAAGCTGCTTGTGTGCTGAAGAAGCCCAGCACTAGCTTTCCCTGCTGGTCCTTCTGCTGTGTGAGCAGATGCCACTGTTCATTCTGTGCTGACTGTATTGCTGCGCAGCAGAGAGCAGGCTCTGGACTGATTCCATTCAAATGCTTTTCCTGTATGAAAGTGAGAAGTGGTGTCTCTCAGCTGCCCAGCAGCACAGTGAGTACAGCACGAACGTTTGGCCTCTGCTCCCACAGCAGAAGAGCCAGGATTGAAAGCTGGTGCTGGACCTGTTCAGCACACAATCCCCTTTACATTGGTGCCTCCATCGTTGCTTTCACTGCTCACTTTCATACAGGAAAAGCATTTGAATGGAATCAGTCCAGAGCCTGCTCTCTGCTGCGCAGCAACACAGTCAGCACAGAATGAACAGTGGCATCTGCTCACACGGCAGAAGGAGCAGCAGGGAAAGCTAGTGCTCTGCTTCTTCAGCACACAAGCAGCTTTGCAACGGGGTCACCATCATTGCAGTCTCTCCTCGGTTTCATACCTAAAAGTCCATTTGAATCCGAATTCTCAGGTGGTGTCTCTCAGCTGCCCAGCAGCACAGTGAGTACAGCACGAACGTTTGGCCTCTGCTCCCACAGCAGAAGAGCCAGGATTGAAAGCTGGTGCTGGACCTGTTCAGCACACAATCCCCTTTACATTGGTGCCTCCATCGTTGCTTTCACTGCTCACTTTCATACAGGAAAAGCATTTGAATGGAATCAGTCCAGAGCCTGCTCTCTGCTGCGCAGCAACACAGTCAGCACAGAATGAACAGTGGCATCTGCTCACACGGCAGAAGGAGCAGCAGGGAAAGCTAGTGCTCTGCTTCTTCAGCACACAAGCAGCTTTGCAACGGGGTCACCATCATTGCAGTCTCTCCTCGGTTTCATACCTAAAAGTCCATTTGAATCCGAATTCTCAGGTGGTGTCTCTCAGCTGCCCAGCAGCACAGTGAGTACAGCACGAACGTTTGGCCTCTGCTCCCACAGCAGAAGAGCCAGGATTGAAAGCTGGTGCTGGACCTGTTCAGCACACAATCCCCTTTACATTGGTGCCTCCATCGTTGCTTTCACTGCTCACTTTCATACAGGAAAAGCATTTGAATGGAATCAGTCCAGAGCCTGCTCTCTGCTGCGCAGCAACACAGTCAGCACAGAATGAACAGTGGCATCTGCTCACACGGCAGAAGGAGCAGCAGGGAAAGCTAGTGCTCTGCTTCTTCAGCACACAAGCAGCTTTGCAACGGGGTCACCATCATTGCAGTCTCTCCTCGGTTTCATACCTAAAAGTCCATTTGAATCCAAATTCTCAGGTGGTGTCTCTCAGCTGCCCAGCAGCACAGTGAGTACAGCACGAACGTTTGGCCTCTGCTCCCACAGCAGAAGAGCCAGGATTGAAAGCTGGTGCTGGACCTGTTCAGCACACAATCCCCTTTACATTGGTGCCTCCATCGTTGCTTTCACTGCTCACTTTCATACAGGAAAAGCATTTGAATGGAATCAGTCCAGAGCCTGCTCTCTGCTGCGCAGCAACACAGTCAGCACAGAATGAACAGTGGCATCTGCTCACACGGCAGAAGGAGCAGCAGGGAAAGCTAGTGCTCTGCTTCTTCAGCACACAAGCAGCTTTGCAACGGGGTCACCATCATTGCAGTCTCTCCTCGGTTTCATACCTAAAAGTCCATTTGAATCCGAATTCTCAGGTGGTGTCTCTCAGCTGCCCAGCAGCACAGTGAGTACAGCACGAACGTTTGGCCTCTGCTCCCACAGCAGAAGAGCCAGGATTGAAAGCTGGTGCTGGACCTGTTCAGCACACAATCCCCTTTACATTGGTGCCTCCATCGTTGCTTTCACTGCTCACTTTCATACAGGAAAAGCATTTGAATGGAATCAGTCCAGAGCCTGCTCTCTGCTGCGCAGCAACACAGTCAGCACAGAATGAACAGTGGCATCTGCTCACACGGCAGAAGGAGCAGCAGGGAAAGCTAGTGCTCTGCTTCTTCCACCATCATTGCAGTCTCTCCTCGGTTTCATACCTAAAAGTCCATTTGAATCCAAATTCTCAGGTGGTGTCTCTCAGCTGCCCAGCAGCACAGTGAGTACAGCACGAACGTTTGGCCTCTGCTCCCACAGCAGAAGAGCCAGGATTGAAAGCTGGTGCTGGACCTGTTCAGCACACAATCCCCTTTACATTGGTGCCTCCATCGTTGCTTTCACTGCTCACTTTCATACAGGAAAAGCATTTGAATGGAATCAGTCCAGAGCCTGCTCTCTGCTGCGCAGCAACACAGTCAGCACAGAATGAACAGTGGCATCTGCTCACACGGCAGAAGGAGCAGCAGGGAAAGCTAGTGCTCTGCTTCTTCAGCACACAAGCAGCTTTGCAACGGGGGTCACCATCAT
>NW_026638138.1:0-35467 GCF_028554395.1 Pezoporus wallicus | reverse complement strand
GAGCTGCAATAGGGGGGAGCAATGGAGGCCATGGGGGGCTTGGGTTGGCTCTGGGAGGCCTATGGAGGCACTGGGGGGCTTTGGGGCCGCCATGGAAGGACGGGGGGGGGCTCTGTGGGTCTCTATGGGGCCCGTGTGGGGCTCTATGGGGTGGGGGGGCTCCGGGGGTCCCCATTAAAGCCCGTGCCCCCCCCCCCCGACTTGCTCTGATCTGCGCCGGGGGGGGAGGATGTGGCTCGGGGTAGGCCGCGTAACCATGGCAACAGGGACGGGAAGGGAGGGGGGCGGAAGTGACGTAGCGGAAGTGGCTGTGGCCACGTGGTGGTGGTGGAGGAGGCAAGATGGCGCGGCCGAACAGGGTGAGGGACGGGGAGGGGACGGGGGAGACGGGGAACGGGAATGGGGGTGGGATATGGGGGTGGGAACGGGATATAGGGACTGGGATGTGGGGATGGGAATGGGATATGGGGATGGGATATGGAGAATGGGATATGTGGTACAGGGAACGGGGTATGGGGGTGGGATATGGGGTATGGGGAATGGAAATGGGTTATGGGGGTGGGATATGGGACACGGGGAATGGGATGTGGGGATGGGGAACGGGATATGGGGGTGGGATATGGGGAATGGGAACGGGAATGGGTTATGGGAATGAGATATGGGATACAGGGAATGGGATATGGGGATGGGATCGGGAGTGGGATATAGGAATGGGATATGGGATACCGGAAATGGGGATGGGAACGGGAATGGGATATGGGGACGTGATCGGGAGTGGGATATGGGATACAGCGAATGGGGATGGCAACGGGAATGGGATATGGGGATGGGATCGGAAGTGGGATAGGGGGATGGGAGATGGGATATGGGATACAGGGAGTGGGATATGGGGATGGGATATGGGATACAGGGAATGGGATGTGGGGATGGGATCGGGAATGGGATATGGGGATGGGATAGGGGATACAGGGAATGGGATATGGAGATGGGATCGGGAGTGGGATATGGGGATGGGATATGGGATACAGGGAGTGGGATATGGGGATGGCAATGGGAATGGGATACGGGGATGGGATATGGGATACAGGGAATGGAATATGGGGATGGGATCGGGAGTGGGATAGGGGGATGGGATATGGGATACAGGGAATGGGATATGGCGATGGGATCGGGAGTGGGATATGGGGATGGGATATGGGATACAGGGAATGGGATATGGCGATGGGATCGGGAGTGGGATATGGGGATGGGATATGGGATACAGGGAATGGGATATGGCGATGGGATATGGGATACAGGGAATGGGATATGGGGATGGGATATGGGATACAGGGAATGGGATATGGGGATGGGATATGGGATACAGGGAATGGGATATGGCGATGGGATCGGGAGTGGGATATGGGGATGGGATATGGGATACAGGGAATGGGATATGGGGATGGGATATGGGATACAGGGAATGGGATATGGTGATGGGATATGGGATACAGGGAGTGGGATATGGCGATGGGATATGGGATACAGGGAATGGGATATGGGGATGGGATATGGGATACAGGGAATGGGATATGGGGATGGGATATGGGATACAGGGAATGGGATATGGGGATGGGATATGGGATACAGGGAATGGGATATGGCGATGGGATATGGGATACAGGGAGTGGGATATGGCGATGGGATATGGGATACAGGGAGTGGGATATGGCGATGGGCCGCAGGAGCAGGCTGCGGGCCGTGGCTTGCGGCCGCCCCGGTGCCGGGGCTCAGCCCCGGGCTCACCCCCCCCGGTCCCCGTTCCCGTCCCGGCAGAGCCGGCGGCAGCGGCGGGAGCGGGCGGCGGCGCGGCTCCGGGCCCAGCAGGACTTCGGCTCCGTGCCCCACTCCTTCGTGCTGGGCCGGGGACGCACCGGGCGCTGCCTCCGCGGCCTCGTGGCCGACGTGCGCCGGGTGCTGGAGCCCTTCACGGCGCGGGCGCTGCGGGTGAGCACCGGGGGACACCAACACCACCACCCCCCCCCCCCCCCAACCAGGGACATGGGGGAGAGGGGGGGCTCATCACAGCCCTGTCCCATCGCATCACATCCATCCCATCACATCCATCCCATCCTGCCCCATCCATCCCGTCCCATCCCATCCATCCTGTCCCATCACATCCATCCCATCCTGCCCCATCCATCACATCCATCTCATCACATCCGTCCCATCACATCCGTCCCATCCTGCCGCATCCATCCCATCACATCCATCCCATCCTGCCCCATCCATCCCATCACATCCCATCCCATCCATCCCATCACATCCCATCCCATCCATCACATCACATCCCATCGCATCCATCCCATCACATCCATCCCATCACATCCATCCCATCGCATCCATCCCATCGCATCCATCCCATCACATCCATCCCATCACATCCATCCCATCGCATCCATCCCATCGCATCCATCCCATCACATCCATCCCATCACATCCATCCCATCACATCCATCCCATCCCATCCTGCGCCATCCATCCCATCACATCCCATCCCATCCATCACATCCATCCCATCACATCCATCCCATCACATCCATCCCATCACATCCATCCCATCACATCCGTCCCATCACATCCATCCCATCACATCCGTCCCATCCCATCCATCCCATCACGTCCATCCCATCGCATCCATCCCATCACATCCATCCCATCGCATCCATCCCATCGCATCCATCCCATCACATCCATCCCATCGCATCCATCCCATCACATCCATCCCATCACATCCATCCCGTCCCATCCATCCCGTCCCATCCATCCATCCTGTTCCATCCCGTCCCATCACATCTATCCCATCCATCCCGTCCCATCCATCCCATCCCATTCTATCCTGTCCCATCCATCCCATCCTATCCTGTTCCATCCCATCCCCACCCTATTCCGTCCTGTCCCATCCATCCCATCCCCATCCCATCCATCCCATCTCATCCCCATCCCTATCCCATCCCATCCCTATCCCATCCATCCCATCCACCCCACCTCATCCCCATCCCCATCCCTGCTCTCCATAGGTGCGGAAAAGCAATTCCCTGAAGGACTTTGTGGCCGTGGCCGGGCCCCTGGGGGTGACGCATTTCCTGGTGTTCAGTAAATCAGCGTCCAGCATCAACCTGGTGAGGCCCGTTCCCAGCATCCCATTCCCAGCATCAACCTGGTGAGGCCCATTCCCAGCATCCCATTCCCAGCATCGCATTCCCAGCATCCCATTCCCAGCATCAACCTGGTGAGGCCCATTCCCGGGATCCCATTCCCAGCATCAACCTGGTGAGGCCCATTCCCAGCATCCCATTCCCAGCATCAACCTGGTGAGGCCCGTTCCCGGGATCCCATTCCCAGCATCCCATTCGCAGCATCAACCTGGTGAGGCCCATTCCCGGGATCCCATTCCCAGCATCCCATTCCCAGCATCAACCTGGTGAGGCCCATTCCCGGGATCCCATTCCCAGCATCCCATTCCCAGTGTCCCATTCCCCATGGCCCATTCCTAGCATCCCATTCCCAGCATCAACCTGGTGAGGCCCGTTCCCGGGATCCCATTCCCAGCATCCCATTCCCAGTGTCCCATTCCCCATGGCCCATTCCCAGCATCCCATTCCCAGCATCAACCTGGTGAGGCCCGTTCCCGGGATCCCATTCCCAGCATCCCATTCGCAGCATCAACCTGGTGAGGCCCATTCCCGGGATCCCATTCCCAGCATCCCATTCCCAGTGTCCCATTCCCCATGGCCCATTCCTAGCATCCCATTCGCAGCATCAACCTGGTGAGGCCCGTTCCTGGTATCCCATTCCCAGCATCCCATTCCCAGCATCAACCTGGTGAGGCCCGTTCCCGGTATCCCATTCCCAGCATCAACCTGGTGAGGCCCATTCCCGGTATCCCATTCCCAGCATCAACCTGGTGAGGCCCATTCCCAGTATCCCATTCCCAGTATCCCATTCCCAGCATCAACCTGGGGAGGCCCATTCCCAGTATCCCATTCCCAGCATCAACCTATTGAGGCCCATTCCTGGTATCCCATTCCCAGCATCAACCTGGTGAGGCCCATTCCTGGTATCCCATTCCCAGCATCCCATTCCCAGCATCAACCTGGTGAGGCCCATTCCTGGTATCCCATTCCCAGTATCCCATTTCCAGCATCCCAATCCCAGCATCCCATTCCCAGTATCCCATTCCCAGTGTCCCATTCCCAGTGTCCCATTCCCAGTGTCCCATTCCCAGCGTCCCATTCCTGTCCCATTCCCAGTGTCCCATTCCCAGTGTTCCATTCCTGTCCCATTCCCAGTGTCCCATTCCCAGTGTCCCATTCCTGTCCCATTCCCAGTGTCCCATTCCCAGTGTCCCATTCCTGTCCCATTCCCAGTGTCTCATTCCCAGTGTCCCATTCCCAGTGTTCCATTCCTGTCCCATTCCCAGTGTCCCATTCCCAGTGTCCCATTCCCAGTGTCCCATTCCCAGTGTCCCCATCACACGCAGATGATGACAAAAGCTCCTTGAATCCACACCGTGATTCCAAGCAAAGTAAACGCACTGATGCGGCTGTGCCGGGGACCGGGAATGGTGGCACCCATGGGACACCGGTGGTGGCACCCATGGGACACTGATGGTGGTGGTGGCACCCACGGGACGCTGGTGGTGGCACCCATGGGACATTGGTGGTGGTGGCACCCATTGGACACCAGTGGTGGCACCCATGGGACACTGATGGTGGTGGTGGCACCCATGGGACACCGGTGGTGGTGGCACCCATTGGTCACCAGTGGTGGCACCCATGGGACACTGATGGTGGCACGCATGGGACACCGATGGTGGTGGTGGCACCCATGGGACACTGATGGTGGCACCCATGGGACACCGATGGTGGTGGTGGCACCCATGGGACACTGATGGTGGCACCCATTGGACACCAGTGGTGGCACCCATGGGACACTGATGGTGGCACGCATGGGACACCGGTGGTGGTGGCACCCATGGGACACTGATGGCGGTGGCACCCATGGGACACTGATGGTGGTGGTGGCACCCATGGGACACCGATGGTGGTGGCACCCATGGGACACTGATGGTGGTGGTGGCACCCATGGGACACTGATGGTGGTGGTGGCACCCATGGGACACCGATGGTGGTGGTGGCACCCATGGGACACTGATGGTGGCACCCATGGGACACCGATGGTGGCACCCTTGTCACTGGTTCCTCTTCCCCCACCCCACAGAAGGTGTTCCGGCTGCCCGGGGGCCCGACCTTGACCTTCAAAGTGATGGAGGTGGGTGCTCATCTTCATCCCCTGCTCATCCTCATCCCTTCCTCATCCTCATGACCCCTCATCCCCATCGCTCCTCATCCCCATCCCCTCCTCATCCTCTTCTCATCCTCACCCCTTCCTCATCCTCATCCCTTCCTCATCCTCATCCCTTCCTCATCCTCATGACCCCTCATCCGCATCGCTCCTCATCCCCATCCCCTCCTCATCCTCTTCTCATCCTCACCCCTTCCTCATCCTCATCCCTTCCTCATCCTCATGACCCCTCATCCCCATCCCCTCCTCATCCTCACCCCTTCCTCGTTCTCGTCCCCTCCTCATCCTCACCCCCTCCCCATCCTTATTCCTCGTCCTCACCCCCTCCTCATCCTCATCCCTACCTCATTCTCATTGCTCCTCATCCTCATCCTTCTTCATCCTCTTCCCCTCCTCATCCTCACCCCCTCATCTCCATCCCTCCTCATCCTCACCCCTCCTCCTCCCCCCCACCCCCATCCCTCCTTATCCTCACCCCCTCCCCATCCTCACCCCTTCCTCCCTCATCCTCACCCGCTCCTCCTCTTCCCTCCTCCTCCTCACCCCTTCCTCATCCTCACCCCCTCCTCATCCTCACCCACCCCCTCCTCACCCCCCCATCCCCATCGTTCCTCCTCCTCATCCCCATCCTTCCTCATCCTCACCCCTTCTCATCCTCACCCCTCCCCATCCTCACCCCTTCCTCCTCATCCCCTTCCTTCCTCATCCTCATCCTCACCCATCCCCCTCCTCACCCCCCCATCCCCATCCCTCCTCCTCCTCATCCCCTTCCTTCCTCACCCTCACCCCCTCCTCATCCTCACCCCTTCCTCATCCCCTTCCTCAACCTCATCCTCACCTGCTCCTCCTCCTCACCCATCCCCCTCCTCACCCCCCCCCATCCCCATCCCTCCTCCTCCTCATCCCCATCCCTCATCCTCACCCCTTCCTCATCCCCTTCCTTCCTCATCCTCACCTGCTCCTCCTCTTCACCCCTCCTCTTCCTCACCCATCCCCCTCCTCACCCCCATCCCTCCTCCTCCTCACCCCCTCCTTCTCACCCCCTCATTTCCATCCCTCCTCCTCCCCAGCCTTCCTCATCCCCATCCCTCCCCCTCCTCACCCCCCCATCCCCATCCCTCCTCCTCCTCATCCCCATCCCTCATCCTCACCCCCTCCCCATCCTCACCCCTTCCTCATCCCCTTCCTTCCTCATCCCCATCCCTTCCTCATCCCCTTCCTTCCTCATCCTCACCCCTTCCTCATCCCCTTCCTTCCTCATCCTCATCCTCACCTGCTCCTCCTCCTCACCCATCCCCCTCCTCACCCCTTCCTCATCCCCTTCCTTCCTCATCCTCACCCCCTTCTCATCCTCACCCCCTCCCCATCCTCACCCCCTCCCCATCCTCTCTCATTCCTCTTCCCCTTCCTTCCTCATCCTCACCCCCTCCCCATCCTCCTCCTTCCTCATCCCCCTCCTTCCTCATCCCCATCCCTTCCTCATCCCCTTCCTTCCTCATCCTCATCCCTTCCTCATCCCCTTCCTTCCTCATCCTCATCCTCACCTGCTCCTCCTCCTCACCCATCCCCCTCCTCACCCCTTCCTCATCCCCTTCCTTCCTCATCCCCATCCTCACCCCTTCCTCATCCCCATCCCTCATCCTCACCCCTTCCTCATCCCCTTCCTTCCTCATCCTCATCCTCACCCCTTCCTCATCCCCTTCCTCATCCCCATCCCTCATCCTCACCCCTTCCTCATCCCCTTCCTTCCTCATCCTCATCCTCACCCCTTCCTCATCCCCTTCCTCATCCTCATCCTCACCCCTTCCTCATCCCCTTCCTTCCTCATCTTCATCCTCACCCCTTCCTCATCCCCTTCCTTCCTCATCCTCCCCCCGCTCCCCCCCCAGTACTCCCTCCTGCGGGACGTGGTGTCCGCGCAGCGCCGGCACCGCATGCACGAGCAGCAGTTCCGCTGCCCCCCGCTCCTGGTGCTCAGCAACTTCGGGCTGCAGCACATCCACGTCAAGCTCATGGCCAGCACCTTCCAGCACCTCTTCCCCTCCATCAACGTGCACACGGTGCGTGCGGGAGGGGCGGGGGCACCCATGGGTGCTGCGGGCGCGCGTCTCTTCATCCTCCTCCTCCTCCTCCTCGTGCAGGTGAACCTCAACAGCATCAAGCGCTGCGTGCTCGTCACCTACGAGGCGGACACGCAGCTCCTGCACTTCAGGCACTAGTGAGTGGCTTCCTCGTGCGCCTGCAGAGCGCCCTGGCCTCTTCCTCCTCCTCCTTTCCCTCTTCCTCCTCCTTCTCTTCCTCCTCTTCCTCCTCCTCCTCTTCCTCCTCCTCTTTCTCCTTCTCCTTTCCCTCTTCCTTCTCCTCTTCCTCCTTCTTTTCCTCTTCTTCCTCCTGCTCCTTCTCTTCCTCCTCCTTTCCCTCTTCATCCTCCTCCTTTCCCTCTTCCTTCTCCTTTCCCTCTTCCTTCTCCTCCTTTCCCTCTTCCTCCTCCACCTCTTCCTCCTCTTCCTCCTCCTCTTTCTCCTCCTCCTTTCCCTCTTCCTTCTCCTCTTCCTCCTCCTCCTCCTTCTCTTCTTCCTCCTTTCCCTCTTTCTCCTCCTCCTTTCCCTCTTCCTCCTCCTTTCCCTCTTCCTCCTCCTCCTCTTCCTCCTCCTCTTTCTCCTTCTCCTTTCCCTCTTCCTTCTCTTCCTCCTTCTTTTCCTATTCTTCATCCTCCTTTCCCTCTTCCTCCTCCTCCTTTCCCTCGTCCTCCTCCTCCTCTTCCTCCTCTTTCTCCTTCTCTTCCTCCTCCTCTTCCTCCCCTTTCTCCTCCTTTTCCTCCTCCTCCTCCTTCTCTTCCTCTTCCTCCTCCTCCTTTCCCTCTTCCTCCTCTTCTTCCTCCTCCTCTTCATCCTCCTCTTCTTCCTCCTTGTCCTCTTTCTCCTCTTCCTCCTCCTCCTTTTCCTCCTCTTCCTCCTTCTTCTCTTTCTCCTTTTCCTCCTCCTCTTCCTCGTTCTCTTCCTTTTCCTCCTCCTCCTCCTTTCCCTGTTTCTCCTCTTCCTATTCCTTTTCTTCCTCTTCCTCTTTTCTCTCTTCCTCCTTCTCTTCCTTTTCTTCCCCCTCCTTTCCCTCCTCCCCTTCCTTTTCCTCCTTCTCCTTTCCCCCTTCCTTCTCCTATTCCTTTTTCTCCTCCTCCTTTCCCTCTTCCTTCCCTTTCTTCTCTTTTCCCTCCTCTTCCTCCTCCTTTTCCCCCTCCTTTCCCTCTTCCCCCTCCCTTTCCTCCTCCTCCTTTCCCCCTTCCTTCTACTCTTCCCTTTCCTCCTCTTCCTCCCCGCAGCAGCGTCAAGGTGGTCCCCGTGGGAGTGAGCAAAGGCCTCAAGAAGCTGCTGCAGGAGAAGTTCCCCAACATGAGCCGCTTGGAGGACATCAGCGAGCTCCTGGTCAAGTACGGGTCCATGGGGACACCCATAGGGACACCCATGGGGGCACCCATAGAGGCACCCATAGGGACACCCAAGGGGACACCCATAGAGGCACCCATAGGGACACCCAAGGGGACACCCATAGAGGCACCCATAGGGACACCCAAGGGGACACCCATAGAGGCACCCATAGGGACACCCAAGGGGGCACCCATAGGGATACCCATGGGGGCACCCAAGGGGACACCCATAGAGGCACCCATAGGGACACCCATAGGGACACCCATAGAGGCACCCATAGGGACACCCAAGGGGACACCCATAGAGGCACCCATAGGGACACCCAAGGGGACACCCATAGAGGCACCCATAGGGACACCCAAGGGGACACCCATAGAGGGACATCAAGGGGACACCCATAGAGGCACCCATAGGGACACCCAAGGGGACACCCATAGAGGCACCCATAGGGACATCCAGGGGACACCCATAGAGGCACCCATAGGGACACCCAAGGGGACACCCATAGAGGCACCCATAGGGACACCCAGGGGGGCACCCATAGGGATACCCATGGGGGCACCCATGGGGGCACCCAAGGGGACACCCATAGAGGCACCCATAGGGACACCCATAGGGACACCCATAGAGGCACCCATAGGGACACCCAAGGGGACACCCATAGAGGCACCCATAGGGACACCCAAGGGGACACCCATAGAGGGACATCAAGGGGACACCCATAGAGGCACCCATAGGGACATCAAGGGGACACCCATAGAGACACCCATAGGGACATCAAGGGGACACCCATAGGGACACCCATGGGGACACCAATGGGGACACCCATAGAGGCACCCATAGGGACATCAAGGGGACACCCATGGGGACACCAATGGGGACACCCATGGGGACACCCAGGGGGGTCCGAGCCCATTCCCACCCCGTTCCGCAGGGACCTGAACCTCTCGGAGAGCGAAGCGGAGCAGGATGGGCCCCACAACGTGACCGAGCTGCCCCAGGCCTGCGCGGGCCGAGGCAACGCCAAGGCTCAGCAGAGCGCCGTGCGCCTCACCGAGGTGCGTGTCTCATCCCGGCTCCATCGGGATCCATTGGGATCCACTGGGATCCATTGGGATCCATTGGAATCCATCGGGATCCCGGCTCCATTGGGCTCCTGGTTCTGTTGGGATCCTGTCTCCATTGGGATCCCGGCTCCATCGGGATCCCGGCTCCATTGGGCTCCTGGTTTTGTTGGGATCCTGTCTCCATTGGGATCCTGGCTCCATCGGGATCCATTGGGATCCATTGGAATCCATCGGGATCCCGGCTCCATTGGGCTCCCGGTTCTGTTGGGATCCTGTCTCCATTGGGATCCCGGATCCATCAGGATCCCCTGGGATCCACTGGGATCCATTGGGATCCATCAGGATCCCGGCTCCATTGGGCTCCCGGTTCTGTTGGGATCCTGTCTCCATTGGGATCCCGGATCCATCAGGATCCACTGGGATCCACTGGGATCCATTGGGATCCATCGGGATCCCGGCTCCATTGGGCTTCCGGTTCTGTTGGGATCCTGTCTCCATTGGGATCCCGGCTCCATCGGGATCCATTGGGATCCATTGGAATCCATCGGGATCCCAGCTCCATTGGGCTCCTGGTTCTGTTGGGATCCTGTCTCCATTGGGATCCCGGATCCATCAGGATCCCCTGGGATCCACTGGGATCCATTGGAATCCATCGGGATCCCGGCTCCATTGGGCTTCCGGTTCTGTTGGGATCCTGTCTCCATTGGGATCCCGGATCCATCAGGATCCACTGGGATCCACTGGGATCCATTGGGATCCATTGGGATCCCGGCTCCATTGGGCTCCCGGTTCTGTTGGGATCCTGTCTCCATTGGGATCCCAGCTCCATCGGGATCCCGGCTCCATTGGGCTCCTGGTTCTATTGGGATCCTGTCTCCATTGGGATCCCAGCTCCATCAGGATCCCGGCTCCATTGGGCTCCTGGTTCTATTGGGATCCCATCTCTATCGGGATCCCGGCTCCATCGGGATCCATTGGGATCCACTGGGATCCATTGGAGTCCATCGGGATCCCAGCTCTATTGGAATCCCGGTTCTGTTGGGATCCTGTCTCCATTGGGATCCCAGCTCCATCGGGATCCCGGCTCCATTGGGCTCCCGGTTCTGTTGGGATCCTGTCTCCATTGGGATCCCAGCTCCATCGGGATCCCGGCTCCATTGGGCTCCTGGTTCTATTGGGATCCTGTCTCCATCGGGATCCCAGCTCCATGGGGATCCCAGCTCTATTGGGATCCATTGGGCTCCTGGCTCTATTGGGATCCCAGCTCCATTGGGGTCCTGGCTCCATCAGGATCCCAGCTCCATCGGGATCCCAGCTCTATTGGAATCCATTGGGCTCCTGGCTCTATTGGGATCCCAGCTCCATTGGGGTCCTGGCTCCATCAGGATCCCAGCTCCATTGGGATCCCAGCTCTATTGGGATCCATTGGGCTCCTGGCTCTATTGGGATCCCAGCTCCATTGGGCGCCCGGCTCCATCAGGATCCCGGCTCCATCAGGATCCCGGATCCATTGGGCTCCATTGGGCTCCCGGCTCCATGGGAATCCATGGGGATCCCGGCTCCATGGGGATCCCGGATCCATTGGGCTCCATTGGGACCCATTGGACTCCCGGCTCCATGGGGATCCCGGATCCATTGGGCTCCATTGGGACCCATTGGACTCCCGGCTCCATGGGGATCCCGGATCCATTGGGCTCCATTGGGACCCATTGGACTCCCGGCTCCATGGGGATCCCGGATCCATTGGGCTCCATTGGGACCCATTGGGCTCCCGGCTCCATGGGGCTCCATGGGGATCCATGGGGATCCATCGCATCCCATTGCTCTTCCCACAGATCGGGCCCCGCATGACGCTGCGGCTCTGCAAGGTGGAGGAGGGGCTGGCGCAGGGCAATGTGCTCTACCACGGCTTCGGTGAGTGCTCACTGTGGGTGCTGAGCGGGTCCCTGGGTGCTCACTGGGTGCTCTCACTGGGTGCTCACTGGGTGCTCATTGGGTGCTCTCACTGGGTGCTCTCACTGGGTGCTCATTGGGTGCTCATTGGGTGCTCTCACTGGGTGCTCATTGGGTGCTCATTGGGTGCTCTCACTGGGTGCTCTCACTGGGTGCTCTCACTGGGTGCTCATTGGGTGCTCATTGGGTGCTCTCACTGGGTGCTCATTGGGTGCTCATTGGGTGCTCTCACTGGGTGCTCTCACTGGGTGCTCATTGGGTGCTCATTGGGTGCTCTCACTGGGTGCTCATTGGGTGCTCATTGGGTGCTCTCACTGGGTGCTCTCACTGGGTGCTCTCACTGGGTGCTCTCACTGGGTGCTCATTGGGTGCTCTCACTGGGTGCTCTCACTGGGTGCTCATTGGGTGCTCTCACTGGGTGCTCATTGGGTGCTCATTGGGTGCTCTCACTGGGTGCTCATTGGGTGCTCATTGGGTGCTCTCACTGGGTGCTCATTGGGTGCTCTCACTGGGTGCTCTCACTGGGTGCTCATTGGGTGCTCTCACTGGGTGCTCATTGGGTGCTCTCACTGGGTGCTCTCACTGGGTGCTCCTTGGGTGCTCTCACTGGGTGCTCTCACTGGGTGCTCATTGGGTGCTCTCGCTGGGTCCCTGGGTACTCTCACTGGGTGCTCTCATTGGATGCTCTCACTGGGTCCCTGGGTGCTCTCACTGGGTGCTCATTGGGTGCTCTCACTGGGTCCCTGGGTGCTCTCACTGGGTGCTCATTGGGTGCTCTCGCTGGGTCCCTGGGTGCTCTCACTGGGTGCTCTCACTGGGTGCTCTCACTGGGTCCCTGGGTGCTCTCACTGGGTGCTCATTGGGTGCTCTCACTGGGTGCTCTCATTGGGTGCTCTCACTGGGTGCTCTCACTGGGTGCTCATTGGGTGCTCTCACTGGGTGCTCTCATTGGGTGCTCTCACTGGGTGCTCTCACTGGGTCCCTGGGTGCTCTCACTGGGTGCTCATTGGGTGCTCACTGGGTGCTCTCGCTGGGTCCCTGGGTGCTCTCACTGGGTGCTCTCACTGGGTGCTCTCACTGGGTCCCTGGGTGCTCTCACTGGGTGCTCTCACTGGGTGCTCTCACTGGGTGCTCACTGGGTGCTCTCACTGGGTCCCTGGGTGCTCTCACTGGGTGCTCCTTGGGTGCTGAGCGCCTCTCCCCGCAGTGCACAAGCCCGAGGCCGAGGTTCGGGCGCTGCTGGCTCGGCAGGAGGCGAAGCTGCAGCTCCGGGCCCAGCGGCGCCAGCGCCAGGAGGAGGCCGTGGAGCGCAAGCGGCGGCAGCGGCAGGCGCAGCGGTGAGAGCAAGGGGGCACGGCGCAATGGGGCACGGCGCAATGGGGCACGGTGCAGTGGGGCACGGCGCAATGGGGCACGGCGCAATGGGGCATGGTGCAATGGGGCATGGCGCAATGGGGCACGGCGCAGTGGGGTGCACAATGGGGCATGGCGCAATGGGGCACGGCGCAGTGGGGTGCACAATGGGGCACGGTGCAGTGGGGCACGGCGCAATGGGGCACGGCGCAATGGGGCATGGCGCAGTGGGGTGCACAATGGGGCACGGCGCAATGGGGCACAGCACAAGGGGGCATGGCGCAACGGTGCAAGGGGTCACAGCGCAAGGGGGCGCGCAAGGGGGTACAGCACAATGGGGCACTGCTCAGCGGTGAGCGCAATGGGGCACGGTGCAGTGGGGCACGGTGCAATGGGGCGCTGCTCAGTGGTGAGCGCAGTGGGGCACAGCGCAATGGGGCGCTGCTCAGCGGTGAGCGCAGGGAGGGCGCAGCACAATGGGGCGCTGCGCAATGGAGCACGGTGCAATGGGGTGTGCAATGGGGCACAGCGCAATGGGGCACGGTGCAATGGGGCGCTGCGCAATGGGGCGCTGCTCAGCGGTGAGCGCAGGGAGGGCGCAGCGCAATGGGGCGTGCAATGGGGCACGGTGCAATGGGGCGCTGCGCAATGGGGCACGGTGCAATGGGGCACAGCGCAATGGGGCACGGTGCAATGGGGCGCTGCGCAATGGGGCACGGCGCAATGGGGCGCTGCGCAATGGGGCACGGTGCAATGGGGCGCTGCGCAATGGGGCACGGCGCAATGGGGCGCTGCGCAATGGGGCACGGCGCAATGGAGCACGGTGCAATGGGGTGTGCAATGGGGCACAGCGCAATGGGGCACGGTGCAATGGGGCGCTGCGCAATGGGGCGCTGCTCAGCGGCGAGCGCAGCGCCACCGTGAGGCTCGGTCCGTACCGCAGGGAGAGGAGCCTGGAGGGGATGCGGCGGAAGCAGCAGGAGCAGGAGCAGGAGCAGGAGCAGGATGGGGACAGCGGCGCTGAGGACCCCGGTGCTCCGGAGCAGGATGCGGCCCAGGAGGAGGAGGAGGAGGAGAGCGATGCTGAGCACTACCGGAGGGAGGTGGGCGCGGAGCCGGATCAGGGTGAGTCCGGGCTGGGGGGCACCCCCCTTGTCCTGCCCCATCCCCGCTGTGGCTGAGGAGAACGCACCGAGCTCGAGCTTGCAGTGAGGGGCTCAAAGTAAACGCGCTGACACAGCACAGCACCGGCCCCAGCACCCCCCGCATAGGGACCCCCCTTTATACTGACCCCCTTTATACTGACCCCCTTTATAGTGACCCCCCTTTATACTGACCCCCTTTATAGTGACCCCCCCTTTATACTGACCCCCTTTATAGTGACCCCCCCTTTATACTGACCCCCTTTATAGTGACCCCCCTTTATACTGACCCCCCCTTTATACTGACCCCCCTTTATAGTGACCCCCCTTTATACTGACCCCCCCTTTATAGTGACCCCCCTTTATACTGACCCCCCTTTATACTGACCCTTTATACTGACCCCCTTTATACTGACCCTTTATACTGACCCCTTTATAGTGACCCCCTTTATAGTGACCCCCCTTTATACTGACCCCCTTTATAGTGACCCCCCCTTTACACTGACCCCTTTATAGTGACCCCCCCTTTATACTGACCCCTTTTTAGTGACCCCCCCTTTATACTGACCCCCCTTTACACTGACCCCTTTATAGTGACCCCCCCTTTACACTGACCCCTTTATAGTGACCCCCCTTTATAGGGACCCCCCCTTTATACTGACCCCTTTATAGTGACCCCCCCTTTACACTGACCCCTTTATAGTGACCCCCTCTTTACACTGACCCCTTTATAGTGAGCCCCCCTTTACACTGATCCCTTTATAGTGACCACCCTTTACACTGACCCCCCTTTATAGTGACACCCCCTTTACACTGACCCCCCTTTATAGTGAGCCCCCCTTTACACTGACCCCGTTTATAGTGACCCCCTTTACTCTTTATAGTGACCCACCCTTTACCCTTTATACTGACCCCCCCTTTATACTGACCCCCCCCATTACTCTTTAGTGACCCCCTTTTATAGTGACCCACCCTTTACCCTTTATAGGGATCGCCCTTTATACTGACCCCCCTTACCACATTACCCTTTATAGGGATCCCCCTTTATACTGACCCCCCCCCTTTACACTGACCACCACATTACCCATTATAGAGACCCTTTATACTGACCCCCCCTTCTATAGTGACCATCCCTTTACAGGGATCCCCCTTTATACTGACCCCCCCTTTATAGTGACCCCCCCTTTACACTGACATTACCCATTATAGTGACCCCCCTTTACACTGACCCCCCTTTATACTGACCCCCCCTTTTATAATGACCCCCCCTTTACACTGACCACATTACCCATTACAGTGACCCCTTTATACTGACCCCCCTTTTACAGTGACCCCCCCTTTTATGGTGACCCACCCGTTACCCTTTATAGGGATCCCCTTTATACTGACCCCCCTTTTACAGTGACCCCCCCTTTATGGTGACCCACCCGTTACCCTTTATATGGATCCCCCTTTATACTGACCCCCTTTTATACTGACCCCCCCCTTTTATAGCGACCCCCCTTTACACTGACCCCCCCTTTGCTTCCCCCCCCCCTTCAAGACCTGTTCCCCAACCCCAACAAGAGGAAGCGTCTCCCATCGCGCCCTGCCCGGCTCCGCAAGCGCCGGCGCCGCATCCCACCGGAGCATCCCACCGCTTCCAACCCTCCCAGGGCCCAAAGGAAGCTGCTGCCCAAGGGGAAAACCATATTCCAGAGGCTGGGATGTGCCAGGAAGGGAAAGCGCTGAGGGACCGGGATCGGGATCGGGACCCGACCCCACACACCACCCCGGCCCTATTGCTGTGCAATACATGGCTTGGAAGGACTTGCTTGTGGTTGTGCTTGGGGGGAACTGGGCTCTTCCCACTTTTCCATGCTGCCACAATGGGATCAGGAAGGAGATGGGAGCTCCTCTGTGTCCCCCCCCCCCCCAATAATGACCCCAAAGAGGGGCAGGATGCGACCCTGCAGTGGCTCCATGAAGGGAGACAGGAGAGAACCCTGGGTGCCACCATAAAGGGGGGGGGGGAACGACACCCACTTTGGGGCAGAAATCCCCCTTTTTTCCTTAGCTGGAAAACCAGGAATGAGCCCAAAGGCAGCACTGGTGGCCCCTTATCCCATCCTGGGTTGATGGGGACCCACCAGAGCTCAGCCCCACACCAGGGTACCAGAGTGCTTGGGTCTTTATTGAGAGGCCCCGGCGGCGTGGCACCGGCATCACCATCAGTTGGTGGAGGGTCTGTGGAGGGGAGAAAGGCAGTGAGGGAAGGGACCCCCACAAAGGACCTCAGTAAGCACCCCCATACACCCCCAAAACACTCCTGTACCCCACCAAAGCCCCCCTGGTACCCACCAAAGCACCCCAGTACCCCCCAAAGCCCCCCTGGTACCCACCAAAGCACCCCAGTACCCCCCAAAAGCCCATCTGTAACCCCCAAAGCCCCCCTAGTACCCACCAAAGCACTCCTGTACCCCCCAAAGCCCCCCTGGTACCCATAAAAGCACCCCAGTACCCCCCCCCCCACTCACTTAGCCCATTCCACGTTGAGGATGAGGTGGTCGTAGCCGAAGCCGGACACGCCGGCAATGGCCCGCGCCGCATCCTCGCGCCGGTGGAAGCTGATGAAGGCAAAGCCCTGGAGCGGGAGGAAGGCAGAGGGTGAGAGGAAGCAAAGTTGGGAGGGGAGGGGGGGTGTCTCCTTTTGGACCCCCCCATCCCAAAGGGGATGCCCCCACCTTGGACTGCCCCGTGGTCTTGTCCTTGGCCAAGTAGATGCGGGAGATGGAGCCGAAGGGGCGGAAGAGCTCCTGGAGATCGGTCTCACGGGTGTCCTCGGAGAGGTTGGTGACACGGATGGTGGCGTTGTCATCGGCTGTGGGGAAGGGGAGGGTGAGGAGGAGGAAGGATGGGGACAGGGAAAGGATGGGGACAGGGAAAAGGATGGGGACAGGGAAAAGGATGGGGACAGGGAAAAGGATGGGGACAGGGAAAAGGATGGGGACAGGGAAAGGATGGGGACAGGGAAAGGATGGGGACAGGGAAAGGATGGGGACAGGGAAAAGGATGGGGACAGGGAAAACGATGGGGACACGGAAAGGATGGGGACAGGGAAAAGGATGGGGACAGGGAAAGGATGGGGACAGGGAAAACGATGGGGACACGGAAAGGATGGGGACACGGAAAGGATGGGGACAGGGAAATAGCAGGACAGGAGAAGGATGATGATGAGGATGGGGAAGGGTGAGGAAGGACAAGACAAGGATGAGGATGGGGAAGGGCAAGGATGAGGAAAGGGAAGGCTGAAGGACGAAGATGGGAAGGATGGGGACAGGGAAATGACAGGAGAAGGATGAGGATGAGGAAGGGTGAGGAAGGACGAGGATAGGGAAGGCTGAGGAAGGCTGAGGAAGGCTGAGGAAGGCCGAGGAAGGCCGGTGCTGCCCTCACCCCTGCGGTTGGGCTGCATGGACTCCCCCCTCCGGCTGGCTCCATCCCTCAGGCTGGGCGGGACGTACTTGCCCGTCTTGCTCTGCTGCGCCTGCACCGGCTCCGGCTCTGCGGGGACGGGAACATCCAGCGGGATTCGAGCCTGGAATAGGCCCCGGAACAAACCCCCCCCCCCCCCCAAGGCCGGGTCCCACCTCCAGGCAGCTTCTCCTTCTCCCCTGTGGACAAGCCCAGCTGCTCGGCCAGCTCCTTCTGCATGGGACCCAGGGTGTCCTTGTAGGGGCAGCGCGTGGTCCAGTGGTCCCCTTTGCAGATGCGGCACGAGACGATCTTCTGGCCCTTGAGCTTGTTCATGGGATCCTCCTCCTCCTGGCAATTGAGGTCCTGGAGGGACACAGGGAAGGGTGCTGAGCCCCACAGCACCCCCATAGCACCCAGCACCCCCCCCCCCCACCTCAGCACCACCCAACCCACCTCCTTGCTGGTGATGAAGGTCATGAAGACGTCGTCGCTCACGGTGGTGGTGGCCACGTTGGGGCCGGGGGCATCGAATTCGGAGTTGCCAAACTTCTTCCAGTTCTGGGCAGGGAAAAAGGTGGGAAGAGGGGAAAGGTCCAATATGGAGCAGTGGGAATGGGCAATGGGAAGAGGGGAAAGGTCCAATATGGAGCAGTGGGAATGGGCAATGGGAAGAGGGGAAAGGTCCAATATGGAGCATGGAGCATGGAGCCCCACCTCGGAGTGGGAATGGGCAGTGGGAAGAGGGGAAAGCCCCAACATGTGGGAATGGGCAATGGGAAGAGGGGAAAGCCCCACCTCGGAGTGGGAATGGGCAGTGGGAAGAGGGGAAAGCCCCAACATGGAGCAGTGGGAATGGGCAGTGGGAAGAGCCCCAACATGGAGCAGTGGGAATGGGCAGTGGGAAGAGGGAAAGGTCCAATATGGAGCAGTGGGAATGGGCAATGGGAAGAGGGGAAAGCCCCACCTCAGAGTGGGAATGGGCAGTGGGAAGAGGGGAAAGCCCCACCTCGGAGTGGGAATGGGCAGTGGGAAGAGGGGATAGCCCCAACATGGAGCAGTGGGAATGGGCAGTGGGAAGAGCCCCAACATGGAGCAGTGGGAATGGGCAGTGGGAAGGGGGAAAGGCCCAATATGGAGCAGTGGGAATGGGCAATGGGAAGAGGGAAGAGCCCCAACATGGAGCAGTGGGAATGGGCAGTGGGAAGAGGGGACAGCCCCACCTCGGAGTGGGAATGGGCAGTGGGAAGAGCCCCAACATGGAGCAGTGGGAATGGGCAATGGGAAGAGGGGAAAGGCCCAACATGGAGCAGTGGGAATGGGCAATGGGAAGAGGGGAAAGGCCCAACATAGAGCAGTGGGAATGGGCAGTGGGAAGAGGGGAAAGCCCCACCTCGAAGTGGGAATGGGCAGTGGGAAGAGGGGAAAGCCCCAACATGGAGCAGTGGGAATGGGCAGTGGGAAGAGGGGAAAGGCCCAATATGGAGCAGTGGGAATGGGCAATGGGAAGAGGGGAAAGACCCAATATGGAGCAGTGGGAATGGGCAGTGGGAAGAGGGGAAAGGCCCAACATGGAGCAGTGGGAAGAGGGGAAAGCCCCAACATGGAGCAGTGGGAATGGAGCTGAGGGGGGACTGGGAGGGAATGGGGAGAAGCAGAGGGCTGCGAGGTGAAGCAGCTCCTGCTGCAGCAAATTCCCTCCTCGGTATTCCCATGGGAGAAGCTCACCTTCCTCCGGGCCACCGCCTTGGAGGCCTTCCTGGTCTCCATGCGGAAGGTGCGGATGATCTGCAAAGGTGCCAAAGGCTGGGAATTATCCCCCAGGGTGCTAACTGGGGGGGGCTCATGTCCATAGGGGACATCCCTAGGGATAGGGGACAGCCTATGGATAGAGACATCCCTAGGGATAGGGGACATCCTATAGATAGGGACATCCCTAGGGATAGGGACATCCCTAGGGATAAGGGACATCCTATAGATAGAGACATCCCTAGGGATAGGGGACAGCCTATGGATAGGGACATCCCTATGGATAAGGGACATCCTAGAGACATCCCTAGGGATAGGGGACAGCCTATGGATAGGGACATCCCTAGGGATAGGGGACATCCTATAGATAGAGACATCCCTATGGATAGGGACATCCCTAGGGATAGGGGACATCCTATGGATAGACATCCCTAGGGATAGGGGACATCCTATAGATAGAGACATCCCTAGGGATAGGGGACATCCTATGGATAGACATCCCTAGGGATAGGGGACATCCTATAGATAGAGACATCCCTAGGGATAGGGGACATCCTATAGATAGAGACATCCCTACAGATAAGGGACATCCCTATGGATAGGGATAAGGGATATCCTATGGATAGGGACATCCCTAGAGATAGGGGACATCCTATGGACAGGGACATCCCTATGGATAGGGGACATCCTATGGATAAGGTTAGGGGCCATCCTATGGATAGGGATAGAGCACATCACTATGGACAGGGGACATCCTATGGACAGGGACATCCCTAGGGATAAGGATAGGGGCCATCCTATGGATAGGGCCATCCCTATGGATAAGGATTGGGGGCATCCCTATGGATAGGGATGGACGCTTGTGGGGACAAGGAGCTCAGGACCCCGCCGCTCACCTTCACCTTGCTCCCGTCCTCCTCCTCCCGGTACTCGGTGACGGTTTTGATGTTGCCATTGATGAGCTCCTTAGGGGAAGGGAGAGCTGCTACAGCACCTCCAGCTGGGGGGCACAGGGATCCCCATGAGCTGCTCCAGCACCTCCGGGGGGCATAGGGACACCCCTAAGGCAGCTCCAGCACCTCCTGGGGGGGGCACAGGCGCAACCCAACCCGGTGCTGGTGCCTGGTTACCGGCATCTCTTCCTGCTGGGATCTTTAGATCCAAAGGGTGACATCACCCTGGCCCCGGTGACATCACCCTGGCCCCAGTGACATCACTTACAGGCACAGTGATGTCACTCCTGGTTCCTGTGATGTCACCCAGGCACCCATGACGTCACCTCCCATCACAGTGACATTGCCCCTGACCCCTGTGTTGTCACTCCCAACCCCCGTGACATCACTTCCACCTCCAGTGACGTCACCCTGGGCCCTGTGATGTCACCCCAGCTCCAGTGACATCACCCCTGGACCCTGTGATGTCACCCCAACCCCAGTGACATCAGCTCCAGTGACGTCACTGTGACCCCTGTGATGTCACCCCAGCCCCTTTGACATCACCCCTGGCCACTGCGCCATCACCCCCCCCACCACTCCTTTGCCAATTCCCACCACTTTGCCTCCAGCTCCATCCTCTTCCTGCCCCAACGTGTCTCTTTCCCTTTTCCCACCCCATTTTCACCCCAAACCCCCCCCCAACCCCTGCTTCCCGCCCCATCCGGCGTCATTCCCAACCGGTCAAGCCGGTTCGGCGCTCCCGGCGCTCCGTGGGGAGCTGAACTCCCGGAGCTTCCGCCACGGCCCCTGGGCAGCGCCCGCACCGCCGCGGGCTCGGCCGCCTTGGGGTCGCCCACGGTGAGTCCCCCCATGGAGCCGGTTGGGACAGGACGGGACAGGGGGAAACTGAGGCCCTGGAGCGCCACGGCCCCCACCCGGGAATGGGGGGAACGGGTGCCGGCGCCGCCGCACGCCCCTGGCTCCGGCAGATGGTGAAGCGCTCTCCCCGCCCCGTTGCCACGGCAGATTTTTGGCACAAAACCCCCGTTTTCCTTCACTTTTTCCCAGCAGCCTCAAGCAAAGTGTTGGATCTGGGGGGGAGGGGGAAAATCCCGCCCCCCCCCCCCCTTCAGCCCAGACCCCAGAACAGCCTCTTTTCCCCCAGATCCGGGTGCCCGGTTGTGCCATTGCCCGCTCTGGCCACCCCCCCTTACCCCTCCCTCCTGCAGGTTCCTTCCCACGGAGGGGGGAGCACCCCAAGACTGTGCCCTCCCCCATCCCCAGCGAGGTCTGGGGGGGCTACGATGTCCCTCATCCCAAAGGGGTGGTTGGCTCCACTTCCTCACCCGCTCACGCGCTCCCGTTATCTCCGGTGTCACCGGAGTGGTGACAGCACGAGGGGGGGGTGACACCGCTCGGCGCTGGCGCTTCCCTCCCCATGGGGGCACCCCCATAAAGTGCCCCTAAACCCGTGTTTACTGTGGGGGGTGCTTTTGGGTTGCAGCGTGGTTGAGGTTTGGGGGTTCCCCCTTGGTGGAGGTTTGGGCTCCCCACCTTGTTTTAGCCATGGGTTGAAGGTGCCGCCGTTCATTTTGGGGTGAAATGAGGGTGTTTTGAGGAGGGGGCAGCCATGTCTTTGTGTTCCCCCTTCTGAAGAAGGGGGTGAGACCCCATTGCCCGACCCCCCCTCCGTCGTCCCCCCAAAACCCCCCAAAGTCAGCCCGAAACCACGGCGCTTGCGTCAGGTATCGGGGGCGGCTCCCGGCCTGCCCGGGCGCGGCACATGGACACGGCATTCCCGGACTTTGCTCCTCCAGCCCCAGCACCACCGCCTCTGGAACCCCTTTGGGAATCGTACGGGGGGGGACACACCAAACCCCCCCCCCCCCTTCCCAAGTTCATTGTCCCATCGGTGTCCCCGCAGCCCGGGGAGGGGAAGGGCGTCGGGAAGCCCAACATGCTGCGGGGCCGGAACTCGGGCAGCGCGGCAGAGGAGCAGCCCCACATTGGCAACTACCGGCTCCTCAAGACCATCGGCAAAGGCAACTTCGCCAAGGTCAAGCTGGCCCGGCACGTCCTCACCGGCAAGGAGGTGAGTGCCAGGGACAGCGCTGCTGCTGCCACCGTGGCACCGGGACCGGCGCCTGCGCCTCGGCCGCGAGTGGGGACAGCCCTGGGCTCGTGGTGCTCGCCTTTTGAGGGCCACCGCTGGGATGGGTTCGTGGTCCTTGGCCTGTGGGTGCCACCGCGGCGTGGGGACGGTTATGGGCTCCTGGTCCTCACCCTGTGAGTGCTGCCACAGGGATGGGCTCATGGTCCTTGTCCTGTGAGTGCCACCATAGTGAGGGGACAGCTCTGGGCTCCTGGTCCTTGGCCTGTGAGTGCCACCATGGGATGGGGATAGTTCAGGTGGTTCTCATCCTGTGGGGACAGCTCTGGGTGCTGTGAGTGCCGCTATGACACAGAGATGGGCTCCTGCTCCTCAGCAGTGAGTGTCACTGTGGTGTGGGGACAGCTGTGGGCTTCCAGTCCTTGCCCCATGAGTGCCACCACAGGGATTGGCTCGTGATCCTTGTCCTTTGAGTGCCACCACAGTGTGAGGACAGTTCGGGTTCCTAGTCCTTGTCCCGTGGGTGCCACCACAGGGATGGGCTCATGATCCTTGTCCTGTGGGTGCCACTACTCGGTGGGAACACTTGTGGGCTCCTGGCCCTGAGTGCCACCGTGGTGCAGGGATAGCCCTTGCCCCGCAAGTGCCACCACAGTGTGGGGACAGTTCTGGGCTCCTGGTCCTTGTCCCATGGGTGCCACCACAGGGGTGGGCTCGTGATCCTTGTCTTGTGGGTGCTACCACATGTGGGGACAGCTCTGGGGCAATGCTGCTCCCCTGCCCCTCACCTCTCCAGCGCCAGCACAGTGTAAGGATGCTTGGGGACATCCCTGACACACACACCCCACACCCCCCCCCCCAGGTTGCTGTGAAGATCATTGACAAGACGCAGCTCAACTCCTCCAGCCTACAGAAGGTCAGAGTGCGGGGCCTGGGGTAGGGGGGGCACAAGGGGGATATTGTGGCATCTCCCACCCCCCCTCATCCCCCCTTTTCCTCCCTGTTTACTCACAGCTCTTCCGGGAAGTGCGAATAATGAAGGTCCTGAACCACCCCAACATAGGTGAGCCCCCCGCTACCTGCGCACCGGCACTTCCTGTGTCCCCCCATCACACCCCACCGCCCTTGGGGGGGGTCTCCCCTTTCTTCAGCCCCACTTTGTCCCCTTTGCAGTGAAGCTCTTCGAGGTGATCGAGACGGAGAAGACGCTTTACCTGGTCATGGAGTACGCCAGTGGGGGTGAGCAGCAGGGGGGCAGCAGGCAGGGAACTGGCAGAGGGGGTGCAGCAGGCAGGGACCAGGCAGAGCTGCCTCTCACCCCCGTTGTGCTCCCCCCCAGGTGAGGTGTTTGACTACCTGGTAGCCCACGGACGCATGAAGGAGAAGGAAGCCCGGGCCAAGTTCCGACAGGTCAGGAGGGGAATGTGGGTGTGACACCCCTCAGCAGGGTTTGGGGACCCCCCTGTGTCCCCAGGGGGCTGGGGATCCCCCCCTGACACCCCCCTCTCCTGCAGATAGTGTCAGCCGTGCAGTACTGCCACCAGAAGTTCATTGTCCATAGGGACTTGAAGGTGAGGAGCCCCCCACTTGCACCCCTTGACACCCCGGGATGTCCAGTAGCACCCAGGGGTGCTCCCCACACCCTCCTGACCCCAGGGTGGCATCTGGGTGTTCCTGGGACCCCCCCAGGGCAGCACCCAGACACGCCTGAGACCCCCATGGCTGCACCTACGTGTCCCTGGCACCTGCTGGGAGGTGCCAGCAGCACCCAAAACCCCCCTAACCCCCTTTTGGGTGCTCTCCTTCTGGGCCAGGCCGAGAACCTGCTGCTGGATGCCGACATGAACATCAAAATCGCTGATTTTGGCTTCAGCAACGAGTTCACGTTTGGGAACAAGCTGGACACGTTCTGTGGGTCCCCCCCGTACGCAGCCCCCGAGCTCTTCCAGGGCAAGAAGTACGATGGGCCCGAGGTGGACGTCTGGAGCCTGGGGGTCATCCTCTACACCCTGGTCAGTGGCTCCCTGCCCTTCGATGGGCAGAACCTGAAGGTAAGGCCCGGTTTTGGGGGTCCCGGGGGGATCCCTGGGGGGGTTGTGGTGTTCCAATGGGTGTTTCCCACCTCAGGAGCTGCGGGAGCGGGTGCTGCGGGGCAAGTACAGGATCCCCTTCTACATGTCCACCGACTGTGAGAACCTGCTCAAGAAGTTCCTCATCCTTAATCCTACCAAAAGGGGCACCTTGGAGGTGAGGGGGGTGGTGGGGTGGGCAGGACAACCATGGGAGCACCCCCAGCAGGGTCCTGGGCACCTCCAAGAGCACCCCAAGATCCCCAGCATGGTGCAGGTGCATCCAACAGTATGGTCCTGGGCAACCTTGAGACCTCCAGGGCACCCCCAGCATGGTCTTGGGAACCCTCAACGTGGTGCTGGGACCCCCCAGAGTGGTCTTGCATGGTCCTGGACACCCATAGCACCAACCAGGGACCCCCAGTGTGATCCTGGACACCTGTGGGACCCTCCAAGCACCCTCAGTGTGGTCCTGGGGACCCCCAACTTGATTCCAGCTACCTTGGACACCCCCAACCCCCCCATGTGATCCTGGTCACCCCCAAGAGCACTCGGGACCTTCTGGTCACCCTATGGTGGTTCTGGGACCCCCAAGCCCCCCCTTTGGTGTCCTGCCCCTCGCTTGCAGCAAATCATGAAGGACCGCTGGATGAACGTGGGCCACGAGGACGATGAGCTGAAGCCCTACATGGAACCTGTGCCAGACTACAAGGACCCCCGGAGGACAGGTAGGGACCCCCCCACCGTGATGCTTTGAGGGGTAGGGGGTCCCCCATATGTGGGGGTCCCGTTGAGGCCTGTGTCCTCCCCCTCCCAGAGCTGATGGTGTCCATGGGGTACACGCGGGAGGAGATCCAGGAATCCTTGGTGGGGCAGAAGTACAACGAGGTGATGGCCACCTACCTGCTGCTGGACCACAAGAGCTCGGAGGTGCGGGGCCAGTGGGGACACCACAGGGGTGCAGGGGACATGGGGACAAGAGGGAGAGGTGACCCAGGGGAGAGGGGATGTGGGTGGGATGGAGCGGGGGGGGACATGAGGAGGGACATGGGAATGACAAGGGACAAGGAGGGGACATGAGGGTGATGGGGACAGAGCAGGGGATGTGGAGGGGATCTGGGGACAAGGAACATGGGAATGACAGAACATGGACGGGAGCACAGTGAGAGCATGGATGGGATAGGGAGCAGAGGGGTTGACATGGGAATGACAAGGAACATGACAGGGCTGGGGGGACACGGGGACAATGAGGACGGAGGCATGAGGAGTACGGGGACATGGATGTGACAGGGAGCACAGGGGCTGACATGGGAATGACAACATGATGGGGCTGAGGGGACACAGGGACAATGAGGACGGAGGCACGAGGAGTACGGGGACGTGGATGTGACAGGGAGCACAGGCGCTGACACGGGAATGACAGCATGATGGGGCTGAGGGGACACAGGGACCATGTGGCACGAGGAGTGCGGGGACATGGATGTGCTGGAGCAGAGGGGCTGACACGGGAATAGCAAGGAACATGATGGGGCTGAGGGGACACAGGGACCATGAGGGAGGCATGAGGAGTGCGGGGACATGGATGTGCTGGAGCAGAGGGGCTGACATGGGAATGACAACATGATGGGGCTGAGGGGACATAGGGACCATGAGGCACGAGGAGTGCGGGGACATGGATGTGCTGGAGCAGAGGGGCTGACACAGGAATAGCAAGGAACATGACAGGGCTGAGGGGACACAGGGACCATGAGGCACGAGGAGTGCGGGGACATGGATGTGCTGGAGCAGAGGGGCTGACATGGGAATAGCAAGGAACATGACAGGGCTGAGGGGACACAGGGACCATGAGGCACGAGGAGTGTGGGGACATGGATGTGCTGGAGCAGAGGAGGGGGTGTCCCCATCCCCAGCTGTGCCCGGTGCCAGCGCGTCCCTGGCCCTGCACGTGTCAGGTCCCCATCCCAACGCTCCCTCGGTCCATGCTCCCCCATGTCCCCACGTGTCCCCCTGTGCCCCCCCCATGTCCCAGTGTACCCCCTTGTCCCTGCAGCTGGAGGAGAGCCTGTCCCTGAAGCCCCGGCCTGCCCCGGAGGTGGCCAACAGCTCGGGGCCGTCCCCAGCGCACAAGGTCCAGCGTAGCGTCTCCGCCAACCCCAAACGCCGCGTCAGCGACCAGGGTGAGCCCCGCCACGGGGTATGGGGGGGGACAAGGGGGGTACCCCCATCCCATGGTGGAAAGGGGGGCTCCCAGGTATGGATCCCTTAAGGGGGTCCTGGAGGTGCAGAGATGGGGGGTCCCTATGGGGTGGGGAAGCGCACATCCCTGAGGGTTGGGGTGGGGGTGAGGCGGGAGGTCCAAGTGGGGTGATGTCCCCATGGGCCCCCCCCTCATTTTACCTTCCTCCTCCCCCAGCCGGCCTCTCCATCCCCACCTCGGCCTCCTACTCCAAGAAGACGCAGGCGGCCAACGCGGAGAACAAGAGGGGGGGGACAGAGGAGGAGGGGGGGCGCCGGGCGGGCAGCACAGCCAAGGTGCCCCCCAGCCCCTTGCCCGGCCTGGAGCGAGCCAAGGGCACCCCATCACCCTCTACGGTCAGTACGGGGGGGGGGCACCCATGTGTGGCACCGGGTGGGGTGCGGGGGGAGAATCCTTTGTGTGATGGGGCCGCACCCCTGCAGAGTGCCCTGGTTCCCATGAGGGACCCCAAACACCCAAGTCCTCCATTGGAGGGGGGGTCCCCATACCACCCCCTCCCCCCTTTTCATGTCTCCATCATGTGACCCTCACCATGTCCATCCCCCCCCAACAGAACAGCGTCCTCTCCACTGGCACCACACGGAGCCGGAATTCGCCACTACTGGATCGAGCCAGCCTGGGCCAGAGCTCGCTGCAGAACGGCAAGGACAGGTACAGACCCCCCCCGCACCCCAAACCCTCCCGACCCCCACACCCCATCCCACCCCCAGCCCCCGCTTTTCTCTCCTAGCCTCCCCACGCCGGGCTGCCGGCCCTCACCCGCCGCCCCCCCGGCCCCCGGCGCCCCCCCCCGCGCCCGCCAGCACCCGAAAGCCACCGACGCCAACTGCGACCCCCCCCGGCCCAGGCAAGGCCCCCCTCCCACCTCCTTTGTCCTATGGGGGGGTCACCCTCTAGGGGGTTTTGGGGTGTTGTGGGGTGGCAGTGGTTCCCTCGGGTGCTGTGGGGCACCTGCATGTCCCCAGGGTGCTGTGGGGTGCCAGCATGTCTCTAGGGTGCTATTGGGTGCTGGCATGGCCTCTGGCTGCTGCTGGGAGCAGTGGGGTACTGTGTGTCCTTGACAGGTCCCCAGGCGGCTGTGGGGTGCCAGCACATTCCCAGTATGCTGTCAGGGGTCCCTGGGGTGCAGTGGGGTGTCCTTGAGGTTCAGTGAGATGCTACGGGGTGCAGTGGTGTACCAGTGTGAACCCGGGGTGCTGGTGTGGCCGTAGGGTGCTATGGGGTTCTGTGGGGTGCTCGTGTCCTTGGGGTGCTGCTGTGTGCTATGGGGTTCAGTGGGTGTCCCTGGGGTGCACTGGGGTGCTGGTGTGTGCTATGGGGTTCAGCAGGTGTCCCTTGGGGTGCAGTGGGGTGGTGGTGTGTGCTACGGGGTTCAGTGGATGTCCCTGGGGTGCAGTGGGGTGCTTGTGTGTGCTATGGGGTTCAGCGGGTGTCTCTGGGGTGCTTGTGTGTGCTATGGGGTTCAGCGAGTGTCCCTGGGGTGCTGGTGCGTGCTGTGGGGTTCAGCGGGTGTCCCTGGGGTGCTGGTGCGTGCTGTGGGGTTCAGCGGGTGTCCCTGGGGTGCTGGTGCGTGCTGTGGGGTTCAGCGGGTGTCCCTGGGGTGCTGGTGTGTGCTGTGGGGTTCAGCGGGTGTCCCTGGGGTGCGGTGGGGTGCTGGTGCGTGCTGTGGGGTTCAGCGGGTGTCCCTGGGGTGCGGTGGGGTGCTGGTGCGTGCTGTGGGGTGCTGTGTGTTGCCAACCCCTCCCTGCTACACGTTGGGGTCCCCGGGCTGCCGTGTTGCTCCCCTTGCCCCCCATTAACCCCCTTCCCTCGCCCGCAGCGCCCCCGGGCGGGTCCCGGCCGCCTCCCCCTCTGCGCACAACGTGAGCCAGGCCGGGGGGGAGCGGCCCAGCTTCCCGCGGGGGGTCTCGAGCCGCAGCACGTTCCACGCGGGGCAGCTGCGGGGCCGCGAGCAGCCGGGCCTGCCCTACGCGCTGCCCCCCGCGCCCCCCGGCCTCGGGCCCCCCCCATCGCCCTCCGGAGCCAGCCAGGGCCGGCGCGGCCCCCCCGGCTCCAGCCTCTTCAGCAAATTCACCTCCAAGTTCGTGCGGAGGTGAGCACCTGGGGGTGGGAGCGATGGGGGCAGCCCCGTGTGTGTCCCCCCCGTGTGTGGCTCCTCTGCCTGTGACCCCCGGGCTGCACACGTGGACCCCTGCGGGCCCTCTCTGTGCGTGTGTCCCCTGCCCCGTGTCCCCTTGTGCCTCCAGGGCTCCTCTGTGCATTCCCTTGTCCTCATGTGCGTCCGCTCCATGTGTGTCACCGGACACGGCACCCTGGGGACCCTCCGTGTCCCTTAAGGGGTCCTCTGTGTCCCTCTATCACCCGTCCAGGGCCCCTCTCATGTCCCCCCCCCCGGGGATGCTCTGTGTCCTCTCCAGGTGTTCCCTTGTCCCCATGTGTGTCCCTTCCGTGTCCCTGCCCTGCCCCAGGGGTCTTCTGTGTCCCCTCTGTATGTCCCTCGGGGGAGGGGGGGTCTCTGTGTGTCCCCATGCTCCTGCATGTGTGGCCCCCCTCAGGATTCTTCCATGTCCCTTGTGTTCTCCCCAATCCCCTCCTATCACCCCACTGTGTATTCCCCCCCCATGTCCCCTCCTCCCACCCCTTTGGGGACGCCCACCCCCCCATGTCCCCTCCTGTTCCTGGGTCACCCCATAAAGCCAGGGAGGTGACAGCTTGGGTTGTGGTGGGGATTCATCCCAGCTTCTCCTGCTGCCCCCTTCTATTTGGGGTGGAGGGGGGGGTGCTGAAATGAGGGTGGGGGGGTGACATCCAGATTGGAGGGGTCCCTCCCCTCTTCCCTCCCTTCCCCCCCCCCCCCCAACGTCGCCCTTCTCTTCTGTTTGTCGTTGTAGAAATCTGTCTTTCAGGTTTGCCAGAAGGTAGGGTGCTGGGTGCTGGTGTCCCTGTGGGTGCTGGTGTCCCCTGGGTGCTGGTGTCCCTTGGGTGCTGGTGTCCCTGGGTGCTGGGTGCCACCCCCCCGCATGTCCCCCAAGCCCCCCCATTGTCACTGCACGGCCCCGCATGGCCCCGGCCCCGCTCGGCTGCTGCTGTTGTGTCCCTGTGTGTGTGTCCGTGTGTGTCCCCCTTGTCCCATCCCCTGTCCCCACCCCCGTGCTGTCTGGGTGCTGGGTGGGGGGGAGCTGCTCCCATTCCCTCCCCCCATCCCCCCCCTCATTGATTTCACCTCCCCCAAAATTCTTGTTTCTCGAGGAACCCGCACGAGCCCGAGAGCAAGGACCGGGTGGAGACGCTGAGGTGAGCGGGGGGAGGACGTTGAGGACACCCACAGCACCTCCACAGTGCTCCTGGTGCCATCCATGGGGCACCCAGGACCTCCGTAGTGCCCCTGGTGATGTCTGTGGGGCCCTTGTGCCACCCAGGGGTTTCCATAGTGCTCCTGGTGGCATCCATGAGCCACCCAAGGCCTCTGTACTGTTCCCAGTGACGTCTTTTGGGTCCCCAACACCTCCATACTGGTCCTGGTGTCTGTGGGGTTCTTGTGCCACCCAAGGAGTTCCAGTCCCTGACTCCAGGGAGTCACGGTGACACCCAGGATCCTCCATACTGCTCCTGGTGCCATCCGTGGGCCACCCCATTGATCCTGATGCCGTTGCCAGGCTCCACCACCCCCCTGATCCCATTGTCCCCCCCCTCGCAGACCCTCGGTGGCTCCGGACAAGGACCCGCGGGACGGCGCCAGCCGTGACGTCAAGCCCCGTTCCTTGCGCTTCACGTGGAGCATGAAGACCACGAGTTCCCTGGAGCCCGGCGAGATGCTGCGGGAGATCCGGAAGGTTCTGGATGCCAACAGCTGCCGCTGCGAGCCCCAGGAGCGCTTCGTGCTGCTCTGTGCCCACGGTGCCCCCGGCCACGACTCCTTCGTGCAGTGGGAGATGGAGGTTTGCAAACTCCCGCGGCTTTCCCTCAACGGCGTCCGCTTCAAGCGGATCGCCGGAACCTCCATGGCCTTCAAGAACATCGCCTCCAAAGTGGCCAATGAGCTCAAGCTCTGAGCCCCCCCGAGGGCGGACACGGCAACTGGTGTCAAGCACCATCGACCAGCGGCAGCAGGCGGCAACCGGTGTCAACTGGCATCGACCAACGGCAACTGGTGTCACCCACCCCTCGCCTTGGGGATGACGCCATGGCTCGAGGAGGAAGGGAACCTCCAAGGGACCTCTGGGGCCGTTCTGGATGGATTTTGGGGACCTCTGGGGCCGTTGGGGCATGGGATGGGGCCATCCCGAGCGCTGGGGGTGGCTCCAGGGGGCCTCCTTGGTGGTCCAGGGACCTCCTCGAGCTCATCCCAGGTGGCCGAGGCACCGCTGGGGACATTGTGACATAGGACGGGGCAACCTGGGGACTTGTGGGGACATCCTCAAGAGACCTCTGGGGCGTTGTGGGTTTTGGTGGCTGAGACCCCTCTGGGGCCACCCCCGTGGGCATCCCTGGGGGCCCAGGGACATCTCGCATGGTCCAGGGCCTCGTGGGGGTACCTTTGGTGGCCCAGGGCCATGGGGGGGATCCTGGTGGCCCAAGGCCAAGGGGGAGTGCTCTGAGGTCACGTGGGGACAACCCAGAGTCTCCCTGTCCCCAGGTGACCCCACGGTGGCCTTGGGGGGTCCTGCCCTTCCCTCTGCACTCAGGAAGGCCCCTGGGGGAGGGTGGGGTGGGGTGTGATCACGTGACCTGCTGTAGCCCCGCCCCCCCTCCGCAGGCCCTGCCCCTGCCCGGCCCTGGGGGGGGCAGGTTCTAGAGTAAAACCTTTCCAGAAAGATCCTTGACTCTGAGTGATGCCACCAGTATGGACCAGTACAAACAAGGGCTCCCGGTACTGGCCCAATACAAACCAGTGCTTCCGGTGTAGATCAGTACGGAACAACGCTCCCATGTTGGACAAAGACTCCCAGTACAAGCCAGCACTGCCACTGCAACCCAGTGCTCCCAGTTCATCCCAGTCCCCTCCCAGTGTTCCCAGTGCTCCGGCTCTAGTAAAATACCTTTATTGCAAACACACGCTGGGGGTCCCCCCGCCCAGCAGGGGGCGCTCAGCGGGGCGGGGCGTGCCCGGCAGCGGGGGGGCGTGGTCTGGTGGCGGGGGCGTGGCCAGGCCGGAGCAGAGGGGGCGGGGCCCGGCCCAGCGGGAGCCCCGGCGGGGGGGGAGGGGCCGGGCGGAGGAGGGGAGGGGGGGGCTGCGGGGGGCGCGAGGGGGACGGCGGAGGGGGCGGGGCCGGGCGAGAGACCCCGGTGATCTGCACCTGCGGGAGAGAGGCGGGGTCAGGCGGGGGCAGGACGTGATTGGCCCCCGCTGGGGTGGGCGGGGACGGGAGCGGGGTAGGGAGCGAATGGGACAGAGCCTGGGGGAGGAGCCAAGTCACAGTGGGCGGGAAAGGAGCGAAAGGGGGCGTGGTCCCCATTGGGCGGGGCTTGTCCCTGTTGGGGGTGAGCCGGCGCAGAGCCACGGATGGGGCAGAGGCGGGGCCATCATCTGAGGGGGCGTGGCCAGGACTGCACCCCGCTCCCCCCACAACCCTCCCCCTCTCACCTCTTCCTCCTCCTCCTGCTGCTGCCGCCGCTGCCCCTGCAGGGGGGGTCCCGCGGGGGGCTCGTCCCTGTCCCCCCCACGGAGCTCCCGCAGCAGCCGCGTGAGGCCCAAGCGGCGCCGGGTGCCCCCCACGAAGCTCCGGACCTGGGCCGGGGTCTTGTTCCCCAGGACCCCCGCCACTGCCGGGAAGTCGCGGCCGTAGCGGCGCAGGGCTGGGGGGGGGGGGGAGCAGTGGGTCAGGGTGGTAAAAGGGGGCTCAAGGGGGTCAATGAGGGATGGGGGGGGGTCCGTTAGGACAAGGGGGTCAATGAGATTCATGCATCAAGGAGGGTCTCACCCTGCACCACCAGGAGCTGCTCGTCCATGGTCCAGCGGGAGCTGAACTTGCCAGTGCCCTGCGGGGACAGGGGGAGTGTGGGGTGATGTGGGGCAGGACCGAGGGGACACCGTGGAGCACATGGGGACACCCAGGCACCCCCAGGCCCACCTCGGGTGGGCGCAGCCCCTCCACGCCGCCCTCCAACGCCTGCTTGAGGCCGCTGTTGATCTGCTTGATCCGTTGCACCTATGGGGGGGGAACGGACACACACAAACCCCAGGAGTCACCCCCAGCTTAGGGGGCACCCCCTGGATCCCGGGGGGGGGGGGGTCAGGTCCGTACCTGCCGCTTGAGGGACACGAGCTGGCAGTCGAGCTGGCGCAGGCCCGCGGCGCCCAGCTCGGGGTTGGAGGTGACGCCGGCCACGGCCTCGCGGCTCAAGTGCATCCCGCGGGGGGGGCGGCGGCGGTGCCGGGGGGGGAGGTGGTGCCGGTACTGAGCCTCCTTCCGGGTGCAGGGTTTGGGGTACGGTGGCTGCAATGGAGGACGTGGGGGTTCAACGGGGGACACTGGGACACCCCCGAACCCCTTGGGACCCATTGTTCCCCCCCCCGCCGCCTTCAAACCTCTTTTTTGGGGTCCACTGCCTCCATGTCCCCATCGAGAGCGGGGTGGGGGTCGTCGGTCTCGTCGTTGCTATGGAAATGAGGCCAAAAAGGGGGGTTTTGGGGGACTGGGGACGGGTTTTGGGTGCTGGGGGTGGATTTTAGGGTGCTTAGGGTTGGTTTTGGGTGCTGGGGGAGGGGGGGGTACCTGTCTTCCCGGTCCTTGCGCCCCAGCAGCCTCCGGGCCTGTCTGTCCATGACGCTGGTTCGGGAGCGGGTCTTCTTCCAGGAGTAATAATACTTGACCAGGCTCGGGATGAGCTTGTCGGGAAGCTGGGAATGGGCAACGGGGTGGGGGGACGTGGGGGGGGGTGGGGGGTGAGTTTTGGGGGGGTTGGGGTGAAGAAGGGGAGGGGAAGGGCTTGGAATGGGGGGAGCCCCATGGGAAAGGGGGAGGAAGCCACCTGAAATCGAGGGGTGGGTTTGGAAGACGGGGGGACCCCATAAATTACAGAGGAGAAATGGGGGAACCCTCTTAAATGGAGAAAAAGGGGTAAAAATAGGGGGCGAGCCCTTAAATAAAGAGAGGGGAGATGGATGGAACAGGAAATATGGGGGGGATAGAAATGGGGGTGAATCCTCTAAAAACAGAGGGGGGGAAATGTGGACCCCTGGAATTGGGGGAGGGGCACCTACAGAAATGGGGGGGGCACCACTTGGGGCAGGGCCAGGGGGTGGCATGTACCATCTGCTGGGGGGGGGGGGGGGCAGGGGATGGTATTTACCCCATGGGTGGCATTTACCATCCGCTATGGGGGTGGTTCTAAGGTTGGCAGGTACCATGTCCTAATGGGGGGGCAAGGGGTGGCACCCCCTATGGGGGGGTGAGGGTGGCACCTACCACCCCTAAAGGGATGGGGAATTGGGGCGGCAAGAACAACCTCAACCCCATGGGGGGGGGGGGCCCTGGTGGGGTCCCATAGGGGTAGTGACCCCCAGCCCAGAGCCATGGGGATGGATCCAAACCCTGTGTCCTCCCGTAGGAAGGGAGGTGTGGGTTTGGGGGGTGAATGGGGAGGGTTGGGGTGAATGGGGGGTCTTGGGGTGAACGGGGGTGTTGGAGGTCCCTCACCATTTGCTGGATGCGGGCAAAGCTCTTGCCATGGAAGCTGAAGGCCTGCTCGAAGAGCACCTTGTCCTCCACGGTCCACTCGTCCGGGAAGGGGGTGAAGTTGGCCAGGTCAGCCAGGGACTTCTCCACATCGTGCTTGTGCCACAGCAGCATTCCCAGAGCCTGGAAAAGGCCGGGGGGAAGGGGGGTCAGGAAAGGGTTGGGGGCAGCACCCTGGGGGGGTTTGTGTGGTTTGGGGGGGGGCAGATGTACCTGCTCGATGTTGTAGCCGTGTTTGTCCTTGGCCATGGCGATGTATTTGTCCACTGAGGGGTTAACGGGGGGGTGAAAGAGGGATTAAAGGGGGCGTTAGGGGGTTATGGGGGGGGTCATGGGGAAATAGGGGAGGTAAAGAGGGTTTTGGGTGGGTAAATGTGGGGGAAGGGGGGCTAAGGGTGGGGGGAAAGGCGGTTTTGGGGGTTATAGGGGGATTTATGGGAGGTTTTGGGGGGTTATGGGGGGCTTACAGAGGTAAAGGGGGCGTTCAGTGGGTAAATGAAGTGGTTGGGAGGGTGAAAGGGAGGTTGGGAGGGGGCAAAGAGGGAGTTGGTGGTAAAGGGGGGGTCAGGGGGTGGGAAACGTCCCATAACCGCCCCCGCCCCCCCCCTGCCGCCGAGGGACCTCCGGATTTGCTCTGGGAGGGGGCTCACGTTTGGCATCAGAGACGCAGTGGTTGGGGGCCCACACCAGCATCCCCTTCAGCTCCTTGTTGCTGTAGCGAGCCGGGCTCTCTGGGGATGGGGGGGGGGACAAGGTCAGAAACGGGGACACCCCCCCCCCCACCTTGTACCCCCATAACCCCCCCTCCCCCGATGGTCCCTACCTGGTTTGCAGTCAGGAATCACCGCTTGGTAGTCAGCCCCGACCCGGATCATGCTGTCTGGGGAGGGGGGGGAGAGGGAAAGGGGGGAAATATGGGGGTTAATGGGAGG
>NW_026638137.1:0-3599 GCF_028554395.1 Pezoporus wallicus | reverse complement strand
CCCCACGCCGGCACCCGTGGTCCCCCCAGGGAGGATGCGATGGGTGGGGGGGGTGACGGGGGAGGGTCCTGGGGGGTGTTTTGGGGCCATCCCCCCCCCCGCTCACCTGAGGAACTCGAGGTCGTCCCAGCCGTTGTGCACCAGCCCCTGCTCGTACCTCTGCAGCCCCAGGGCGCGCAGCCAGACCCCCACAGCACCCCCGGCACCCACCGCCTGCGGAGAGCACCCATCAGCGCCAGGGCACCCACAGCACCCCCGGCACCCACCGCCTGCGGAGAGCACCCATCAGCGCCAGGGCACCCACAGCACCCCACAGCACCCACTGCCTGTGGAGAGCTCCCACTGCCACCCCACTGTCACCCCCCAGCACCCACTGCCTGGGGAGAGCACCCATTGTCACTCCACAGCACTCACAGCACCCACCTACACCCCATAGCACCACACGGCACCCACCCATCGGTTCCACAGCACCCCCAACATCCACCCGCAGCACCCCACAGCCCCACAGCCACCTGGGGGTCTCCCCCAAAAGGAACCACAATAAGGGACACTGGGGGGTCTCATCATGCATCAACCCACATCGCCCTACACCCATCTCCTGCTCCCATCACCCATCTCGCATCTCCCATCTCCTGCTCCCATCTCCCATCTCCCATCACCCATCTCCCACCACCCATCTCCCACCTCCCATCTCCTGCTCCCATCACCCATCTCCCATTACCCATCACCCATCTCCCATCACCCATCTCCCATTACCCATCACCCATCTCCCATCACCCATCTCCCATTTCCCATCACCCATCTCCCATCTCCCCCCCATCTCCCCCCATCTCCTATCACCCATCACCCATCTCCCATCACCCATCTCCTATCTCCCATCTCCCATTACCCATCACCCATCTCCCATCTCCCATCTCCCATCACCCATCTCCCATCACCCATCTCCCATCTCCCATCACCCATCTCCTATCTCCCATCTCCCATCACCCATCTCCCATCTCCCATCACCCACCTCCCATCACCCACCTCCCATCACCCATCTCCCATCACCCATCTCCCATCTCCTGCTCCCATCACCCATCTCCCATCACCCACCTCCCATCACCCATCTCTCCCCCATCTCCATCTCCCATCTCCCCCATCTCTCCCCCATCTCCCCCATCTCCCCCATCTCCCCCCATCTCTCCCCCATCTCCCTCCATCACCCATCTCTCCCCCCTCTCCCCTCTCCCATCTCCCCCCCATCTCCCATCTCCCATCTCCCATCTCCCATCACCCATCTCCCATCTCCCATCTCCCATCACCCATCTCCCATCTCCCATCTCCCATCACCCATCTCCCATCTCCCATCTCCCATCTCCCATCTCCCATCACTCCATCACCCACTCCCATCTCCCATCTCCCATCTCCCATCTCCCATCTCCCATCTCCCATCTCCCCCCCATCTCCCATCCCCCATCTCCCATCACCCATCTCCCATCTCCCATCTCCCATCTCCCCCATCTCCCATCTCCCATCTCCCATCACCCATCTCCCATCTCCCATCTCCCATCTCCCCCCATTCTCCCATCTCCCATCTCCCCCCCATCTCCCATCACCCATCTCCCATCTCCCATCTCCCATCTCCCATCACCCATCTCCCATCTCCCATCTCCCATCACCCATCTCCCATCTCCCATCTCCCATCACCCATCTCCCATCTCCCATCTCCCATCTCCCATCACCCATCTCCCATCTCCCATCACCCATCTCCCATCTCCCATCTCCCATCTCCCATCTCCCATCTCCCATCTCCCATCTCCCCCCATCTCCCATCTCCCATCTCCCATCTCCCATCACCCATCTCCCATCTCCCATCTCCCCCCCATCTCCCATCTCCCATCTCCCATCACCCATCTCCCATCTCCCATCTCCCATCTCCCCCCATTCTCCCATCTCCCATCTCCCCCCCATCTCCCATCTCCCATCTCCCATCTCCCATCTCCCATCTCCCATCTCCCATCTCCCATCTCCCATCTCCCATCTCCCCCCCATCTCCCATCTCCCCCCCATCTCCCATCTCCCATCTCCCATCTCCCATCTCCCATCTCCTGCTCCCATCTCCCATCTCCCATCTCCCATCTCCCCCCCATCTCCCATCTCCCATCTCCCATCTCCCATCTCCCCCCCATCTCCCATCTCCCATCTCCCATCTCCCATCTCCCATCTCCCCCCATCTCCCATCTCCCATCTCCCATCTCCCATCTCCCATCTCACCCCCCTCTCCCATCTCCCATCACCCATCTCCCTTCTCCCATCTCCCATCTCCCATCTCCCCCCATCTCCCCCATCTCCCATCTCCCATCTCCCATCTCCCATCTCCCATCTCCCATCACCCATCACCCATCTCCCATCTCCCATCTCCCATCTCCCATCTCCCATCTCCCATCTCCCATCTCCCCCCATCTCCCATCTCCCCCCATCTCCCATCTCCCATCTCCCATCTCCCATCTCCCATCTCCCATCTCCCCCCATCCCCTGCCCTCCCCGCCCTCACCTCCTCGGCCAGTTCCTCCTGGATGCTCTCCCTGATGGGGTGCGTGCGGAAGGCGGCCCCCGCGCGCCCGTGCTCGTGGGGCAGGCGCGGGCCGGCCCCGAACTCCTCCTCGCTCAGGCTCTTCGCCATCTGCAGCACGGAGCAGGAGCCGTCGGCGGCGCCGGGGCCCGGCTGCAGGCGCGGGGGGAGCCCCTCGGTGGGGCCGGGCCGGGGCCGCGGCTCCTCCCGGCCCGGGGGCTCCTTGGCCACGTCCCTTGGCAGCGGCGGCGGGGGGAAGTCGGGCGGGGGGAGGTTGAGCGCGTCCTCGTCCTCGGAGCTCCCGTCCCGCGGCGCGGGGGGGCTGCAGGCGCGGCGCCGGTGCGGGACCCCCTCGAGCACGTAGTAAGCGGGGTTGTTGAAGCTGGTGTGCAGCGGCTCCGGGTCCGGCCGGGGCCTGCGGGGGGGGCACGGCGGGGGGTACGGGTGATGGGTACGTGGGTGGTGGGGGGCATGGGTGATGGGGGGGGGCATGGGTGATGGGTACGTGGGTGGTGGGGGGCATGGGTGATGGGGGGTACATGGGTGGTGGGGGGGCATGGGTGATGGGGGGCATGGGTGATGGGGGGGCATGGATGATGGGGGTACATGGGTGATGGGGGGGGCATGGGTGATGGGGGGTACATGGGTGATGGGGGGCATGGGTGATGGGTACATGGGTGGTGGGGGGTACGGGTGATGGGTACGTGGGTGGTGATGGGGGGCATGGGTGATGGGGGGGGCATGGGTGATGGGGGGCATGGGTGATGGGTACATGGCTGATGGGGGGGCATGGGTGATGTGGGGGCATGGGTGATGGGGGGGCATGGGTGATGGGTACATGGGTGATGGGGGGTACATGGGTGGGGGGGTACGGGGGGAGTACATGGGTGATGGGGGGGGGACTTGGGTGATGGGGGGGCATGGGTGATGGGTACATGGGTGATGGGGGGTACATGGGTGATGGGGGGCATGGGTGATGTGGGGGCATGGGTGATGGGGGGGCATGGGTGATGGGTACATGGGTGATGGGGGGTACATGGGTGAT
>NW_026638136.1:0-356 GCF_028554395.1 Pezoporus wallicus | reverse complement strand
GTTACGGTTACGGTTAGGGTTGAGAACCTCTGTGGGTCATTAGAATGCTCTTGAACATGCTTTATTTTGCTCACTTTGTTACGTTTGCTGTGTTTTCCTATATATCTATATATATAGAATTACACTCACTTTGTTACAGTTACAGGGGAGAAATGGGTGAGGGTTAGGGTTAGCGTTAGGGTTAGAGTTAGGGTTGAGAACCTCTGTGGGTCATTAGAATGCTCTTGAACATGCTTTATTTTGCTCACTTTGTTACGTTTACTGTGTTTTCCTATATATCTCTATATATATATTATTACACTCACTTTGTTCCAGTTGCAGGGTAGAAATGGGTTAGGGTTCGTGTCAGGGTTAGG
>NW_026638135.1:0-3659 GCF_028554395.1 Pezoporus wallicus | reverse complement strand
CGGACGCACTGGGTCAAAGCTGACTGTGTGCAGAAGATTCAGAGCACCAGCTTTCCCTCCTGGCTCTTCGATTGTGGGAGCAGACGGCAACTGTTCGTGCTCTACTCACTGTGCAGCTGGGCAGCCGAGAGCAAGCTCCGAAGAGGGTGCATTCAAATGGACCTTTAGGTATGACACCGAGGAGCGACAGCAATGATGGTGACACCGTTGCAAAGCTGACTGTGTGCTGAAGATGCCCAGCACATGCTTTCCCTCCTGGCTCTTCGGCTCTGGCAGCAGACGGCAACCGTTCGTGCTCTACTCACTGTGCTGCTGGGCAGCCGAGAGCAAGCTCCGAAGAGGGTGCATTCAAATGGACCTTTAGGTATGAAAGCGAGGAGCGACAGCAATGATGGTGACACCGTTGCAAAGCTGACTGTGTGCTGAAGATGCCCAGCACATGCTTTCCCTCCCGGCTCTTCGGATCTGGGAGCAGAAGCCAGAAGTTCGTGCACTAATCGCTGTGCTACTGGGCAGCTGAGAAGCAGCTTTGGAGAGGTTGCATTCAAATGTACTTTTAGGTATGAAACCGAGGAGTGACAGCAATAATGGTGACAGCATTGCAAAGCTGACTGTGAGCAGACGGCAACCCTAACCCTAACCCTAACCCTAACCCTAACCCTAACCCTAACCCTAACCCTAACCCTAACCCTAACCCTAACCCTAACCCTAACCCCCCCCCTAACCCAACCCCCCCTAACCCTAACCCTAACCCTAACCCTAACCCTAACCCTAACCCTAACCCTAACCCTAAGCTTTCACCAGCTTTCCCTCCTGGCTCTTCGATTGTGGGAGCAGACGGCAACTGTTCGTGCTCTACTCACTGTGCAGCTGGGCAGCCGAGAGCAAGCTCCGAAGAGGGTGCATTCAAATGGACCTTTAGGTATGAAAGCGAGGAGCGACAGCAATGATGGTGACACCGTTGCAAAGCTGACTGTGTGCTGAAGATGCCCAGCACATGCTTTCCCTCCTGGCTCTTCGGATCTGGGAGCAGACGCCAGACGTTCGTGCTCTAATCGCTCTGCACCTGGGCAGCCGAGAGCAAGCTTCGGAGAGGGTGCATTCAAATGGACCTTTAGGTATGAAAGCGAGGAGCGACAGCAATGATGGTGACACCGTTGCAAAGCTGACTGTGTGCTGAAGATGCCCAGCACATGCTTTCCCTCCTGGCTCTTCGGCTCTGGGAGCAGAGGCCAGACGTTCGTGCTCTAATCGCTGTGCTGCTGGGCAGCCAAGAGCAAGCTCCGGAGAGGGTGCATTCAAATGGACCATTAGGTATGAAAGCGAGGAGCGACAGCAATGATGGTGACACCGTTGCAAAGCTGACTGTGTGCTGAAGATGCCCAGCACATGCTTTCCCTCCTGGCTCTTCGACTGTGGGAGCAGACGGCAACGTTCGTGCTCTACTCACTGTGCTGCTGGGCAGCCGAGAGCAAGCTCCGAAGAGGGTGCATTCAAATGGACCTTTAGGTATGAAACCGAGGAGCGACAGCAATGATGGTGACACCGTTGCAAAGCTGACTGTGTGCTGAAGATGCCCAGCACATGCTTTCCCTCCTGGCTCTTCGACTGTGGGAGCAGACGACAACCGTTCGTGCTCTACTCACTGTGCTGCCTGGGCAGCCGAGAGCAAGCTGTGAAGAGGGTGCATTCAAATGGACCTTTAGGTATGAAACCGAGGAGTGACAGCAATGATGGTGACACCGTTGCAAAGCTGACTGTGTGCTGAAGATGCCCAGCACATGTTTTCCATCCTGGCTCTTCGGCTCTAAGAGCAGAGGCCAGACGTTCATGCACTAATCACTGTGCCCCTGGGCAGCCGAGAACAAGCTTTGGAGACGTTGCATTCAAATGGACTTTTACATATGAAACCGAGGAGCGACAGCAATGATGGTGACACCGTTGCAAAGCTGACTGTGTGCTGAAGATGCCCAGCACATGCTTTCCCTCCGGGCTCTTCGGCTCTGGGAGCAGAGGCCAGACGTTCATGCTCTACTGACTGTGCTGCTGGGCAGCCAAGAGCAACGAGCAGAGAAGTTGGATTCAAATGAACTTCTAGGTATGAAAGTGAGGAGCGACAGCAATGATGGACGCACTGGGTCAAAGCTGACTGTGTGCAGAAGATTCAGAGCACCAGCTTTCCCTCCTGGCTCTTCGATTGTGGGAGCAGACGGCAACTGTTCGTGCTCTACTCACTGTGCAGCTGGGCAGCCGAGAGCAAGCTCCGAAGAGGGTGCATTCAAATGGACCTTTAGGTATGAAAGCGAGGAGCGACAGCAATGATGGTGACACCGTTGCAAAGCTGACTGTGTGCTGAAGATGCCCAGCACATGCTTTCCCTCCTGGCTCTTCGGCTCTGGGAGCAGAGGCCAGACGTTCGTGCTCTAATCGCTGTGCTACTTGGCAGCTCAGAGCAAGCTCCGTAGAGGTTGCATTCAAATGGACCTTTAGGTATGAAACCGAGGAGCGACAGCAATGATGGTGACCCCAGTGCAAAGCTGACTGTGTGCTGAAGATGTCCAGCACATGCTTTCCCTCCTGGCTCTTCGACTCTGGGAGCAGACGGCAACCGTTCGTGCTCTACTCACTGTGCTGCTGGGCAGCCGAGAGCAAGCTCCGAAGAGGGTGCTTTCAAATGGACCTTTAGGTATGAAAGCGAGGAGCGACAGCAATGATGGTGACACCGCTGCAAAGCTGACTGTGTGCTGAAGATGCCCAGCACATGCTTTCCCTCCTGGCTCTTCGGATCTGGGAGCAGAAGCCAGAAGTTCGTGCACTAATCGCTGTGCTACTGGGCAGCTGAGAAGCAGCTTTGGAGAGGTTGCATTCAAATGTACTTTTAGGTATGAAACCGAGGAGTGACAGCAATAATGGTGACAGCATTGCAAAGCTGACTGTGTGCTGAAGATGCCCCGCACATGCTTTCCCTCCTGGCTCTTCGACTGTGGGAGCAGACGGCAACCCTAACCCTAACCCTAACCTTAACCCTAACCCTAACCCTAACCCAAACCTAACCCTAAACCTAACCCTAACCCTACCCCTAACCTTAACCCTAAACCTAACCCTAACCCTAACCCTAACCCTAACCCTAACCCTAAACCTAACCCTAACCCTAACCCTAACCCTAACCCCTAACCCTGACCCTAACCCTTACCCTAACCCTAACCCTAAGCTTTCACCAGCTTTCCCTCCTGGCTCTTCGATTGTGGGAGCAGACGGCAACTGTTCGTGCTCTACTCACTCTGCAGCTGGGCAGCCGAGAGCAAGCTCCGAAGAGGGTGCATTCAAATGGACCTTTAGGTATGAAAGCGAGGAGAGACAGCAATGATGGTGACACCGTTGCAAAGCTGACTGTGTGCTGAAGATGCCCAGCACATGCTTTCCCTCCCGGCTCTTCGGATCTGGGAGCAGAAGCCAGAAGTTCGTGCACTAATCGCTGTGCTACTGGGCAGCTGAGAAGCAGCTTTGCAGACGTTGCATTCAAATGTACTTTTAGGTATGAAACTGTGGAGTGACCGCAATAATGGTGGCAGCATTGCAAAGCTGACTGTGTGCTGAAGATGCCCCGCACATGCTTTCCCTCCGGGCTCTTCGACTGTGGGAGCAGATGGCAACCCTAA
>NW_026638134.1:0-355 GCF_028554395.1 Pezoporus wallicus | reverse complement strand
AACGTTCGTGCTGTCCTCACTGTGCTGCTGGGCAGCTGAGAGAGACCACCTGAGAATTTGGATTCAAATGGACTTTTAGGTATGAAACCGAGGAGAGACTGCAATGATGGTGACACCGTTGCAAAGCTGCTTGTGTGCTGAAGAAGCCCAGCACTAGCTTTCCCTGCTGGTCCTTCTGCCATGGGAGCAGATGCCACTGTTCATTCTGTGCTGACTGTGTTGCTGCGCAGCAGAGAGCAGGCTCTGGACTGATTCCATTCAAATGCTTTTCCTGTATGAAAGTGAGCAGTGAAAGCAACGGTGGAGGCACCAATGTAAAGGGGATTGTGTGCTGAACAGGTCCAGCACCAGCTTT
>NW_026638133.1:0-3653 GCF_028554395.1 Pezoporus wallicus | reverse complement strand
TTGAAGCAAAGCTACGATATACTAGGGCACTTTTATTCACACCATATCTATCACCAAAGATGCTAACACCAAAGAGCTATCATAGAGCTCTTTGGGTTGAAGGGAAATTAAAGCTCACCCAGCCCAAACCCACTGCCATGGGAAGGGACCCCTTCCACTAGAGCAGCTTGCTCCAAGCCCCCAAGCCCCTTTATCCAACCTGGCCATGAACACTGCCAGGGATGGGGCAGCCACAGCTTCTCTGGGCACCCTGTGTCAGTGCCTCAGCACCCTCACAAAGAAGATCATCTTCCTAATCTCCAACCTGAATTTCCCTGTTTCAGTTTAAACCCATCACCCCTTGCCCTATCAATACAGTCCCTGAAGAACAGTGAAATTTAACATTTCATCAAGCATGAGAGGCAGCATGACCAGGGTCAAACTGGACCCACCACCCATCAAACCCTTTTGTACCTGCTTGGTTAAAGAGGAAGGTGGCGGTGGATGCAGTGCCTGCAGCTCCTCCTGGAGACCATGCGATGGGTTGAAGGAGAGATGCTTGGGAGCAGGATGCTCCAGGCTGGCTGGTGGAGGGGTTTTATCTCACAGGAGGCTTTACCTCAGAGGCTTGTGTTGTGCAAACTGTTCTCCCAAAGGACCCTCCTCCCTCAGATAATTAGTTTGACTTGATCAGCAAAACAACCTCTCAAGTCCTCTCTCCCCAAACTCCTTCTGGCTGCATCAACACCTCCAAGACCAGTTCTCCTGCAAAGACCTACCCAGGAAGACAGGCCCAGGACAGTTTGCTCTGTCTTTCCCCATCTATCACATACCTCTTCTTTTCTGTGTTTCCTGAGAAAGCCCTTTACATCCACAGAGATCATCTAATATTGCATTGAAGGGAGCTGAAAACAAGCACAACAAAGCATCCTCTGTGTGGATGGTTTGTGCTGGTCATGGGGAGTCCTTTCCATCACATGCATTTACTTCCATACACTTCACTAGTGATTGTAACAATAGTTTGGTCAAAAGCATTGTTCTACATTGCTGATTTGTGGATATATCAGGATGAAGTCAGATTTCCCAGTCTTCATCTGAAGAATCCTGAGTGCTGGTGTGTCCTGAATGCTTCTCCTAGATGAAGAGACATTATAAAACCCTTAGGGGAAATATTAAATGATAACCTTGTCCCAGACATTTAGAAAAGACAAAGGATGGAGCAATCAGGCGAGAAAACCAAGCTATGAAAGTGTGGGAAAGGAAGAAGGAGAAGTACACAGGTGGCTTTAGATGTTTTCAATGTCAACCTGTTTTTCTGCTGGAAGGCACCAGACTGACAGTCCAGGAGATGCACTGGAGGAGGGTAGAAAAGGATTTCTGAGTGGTTTTGAATGTCTTTCTTCCCCATTGAGTAGTGGGCTAAAACCAAGGCTTGTGAAGTGGGAATATCAATATAACAGAGGGAGAAATAACTCTCAATCAAATTTAGAAAAGAAGAAAAATACATAATTTTAAGATTATTGAAAAGAACAACATGAAGGCAAAAAGAGGCACTAAGAATACGTGCCTTCTACAAGAATAATCAATGGCTTTATGTCCAGCTGGTCTCTCCTTCATCATCACCAAGTGTTTAAATAGGAACATGAACAGTTAATGGCTTGAAAACACAAGTCTGTGGTTCCAACCCTATCGCTCTGCTCATTGTGGCTTCACATTGGAGCTGCTGCTCTCAAAACCGAAAGCTTTTTGCTCCTTGTTGTGTACGTTTAATGAAACCAATGGTTTGCTGTGGCTAATAGCTGCCATTGCCTTCAGTGGTGTTATCATCTGATCATGAGAGCAGAAGAAACACCAAGTGAGGTTCTAGGAAGCAGAAGCAGCAGCCAGCATTGCAATGCGTCTTCCTGCTGGGTCATGATGAGCAGGCAATGAGGTGCCTGGCTTCTGGCATTCCTGCTGAGGAGCTCCTAATGGCTTTAGCTCCCCACTCTCAGCTGGAGCTGCTTTCATTGTAGTTAAAACTGGTTTAAAAGCAACTGAGCAAATGCTGGGTAGGAGCTACCTCCCCTTCTTTGGGTACTTAGTGATTGGATTTGGGAATCATCTCCTATGTCCTTGGGCAAGCACTTATCTCCTTACATTTGAATGCACCATGTCACCCCTATGTGTTTACTGGGTCCATCAGCTCCCTTTAGTGTTGAGGGAGATTTGGTGGGGTTCATGCCTCTCACTGCAAGGCAGACACCTCCATTGCTCCAGCTGAAGAGATCTGAATGAGCTCTGCTGATTGCATTGGCCTGAGTCTCATCTGCTGTAATTGGACTTCGGATCATAAATAGATAAGGAGAGACTCTCATGTTTGGCTTTTAATGTAAGTCATCAATCTTTAGCCACCTGCAGTGTCAGCATGAGTGTGTAAAGCAGAGACCACAGAGAAAAGCATGCTTGTGTGTGTGATAAGATGTGGGTATTTGATGTGGGATGGGTGATGTTTCGCCCTTGTTTAGACAAGCTGTGGTATTGAGAATGGCTGGTTTCAGTGGTGTGAGATGCAAGGTGTGTGTTTGATATGTCTACTGTTTACATATCTGCAACTTACTTATGTAAGTACTACACAAGGGGAAGGAGGAGAATGAGGATGAGGAGATGGCCATTGAGTGTGTGAGCCATTAGCAATGGGAAACAGCAACTATCTTCATCCTCCTGCCTGAGGTGGGTGTAGACAACTTCAGCTGGATCTTCTGAACCCATTTGAAGGTGTTAAAGCCCTGGCTCCTGTCAGCTGCTTTTTTCTACAAGGAACAAGTCCCACTCTTCCTTTTGCAAGCAGTAAAAAGCCACCCTGAGGTTATTTAAATTTGGAGGCATATAATGCAAAATGTTGTTTCAAAGGCCAGTTTTGGGTCCAAAATGGGCAGGTGGAATCAGACAGACTTCAAAAAGAGAAAAAGCTGAGTCCTGCCTATGAGGAGGACTTGCTCTAAGCACTAAGACAGGCTGGGGGGCACCTTATCAGAGAGGGAGAAGGCTCTTGTGGTGTTCACCGAGTTGAAATGAGCCATCAATGTGTCCTTGCAGCAAAGGCACCCACCAGCAACATGAGAAGAGTACTGGTGGTGAGTCAAGGGACTTTGTGCAATGAACATCTGAGCACAGGCTGGGGAATGGGGAAGTAAAAGCTACTTTGGGAAGGGTGGAGGGAGAAGATGAATTGTACTGAAGAAATGGTCATCTTGCTTGAAAAGGGGCTGATGGAAAGAGTGAAGTGGTAGGGGAAGGAGGAGGAATGCTCATTTCTCAACAGGCAACATGTTGATTTGAAGGTCATCTCCTCATCTTTTTAAGACCTCCATATTTCAGGTTAACATGAACAGCAGTCATCTTGTGTACATCTATATATACATACATGTTCTTTAAATAGAAGGAAGAACAGAGGAAGAAATATATGCAAGAATAATTCAGATGAGAAGGGGTTGGTTTTTCCCTTGAAGCTACAAGTACATGGAATTGCATTCAGGGATTCTGGTCTCACTTTAATTGACTCAAACATCACTACAGAGTCAGAAAATCATTCCAATTTGATTTCTTATCTATTTAATGCAACACTAATTCTTGTGGCAGATTAAGGCATGACATTATTGTATTTACTTGTCCTTAAATAAGAACAACTCCCT